>NW_020440480.1:52854-74500 GCF_000699045.2 Agrilus planipennis | reverse complement strand
TAGTGAATTTGAATAACCTTACGCTAAAGTGATTCTCCAGAGTTCAAGTTACTTATTATAAAAGTTTGAAATTTCTGGTAGCTTTTTTCTGTTAATAAAAATAAATTTAATCTATTCGGTTAACGAATCTCCATAAAATGACGTGTAAAATTACAATTTTTTAAAATTTCAATTACTGTTTAACGGTTTAGTGAATCGATTTGTAATTTTTGCAGGAGTTTTAGAATTGATCGTCCAAATTTTTATTTGTCTCGTAGCATTTTGACATACCTCCCAAACATCCTTAACAGGAGTTGGAACTAGAAAAATATGTTTCATCAACTGTGCACTTTAGCACTTTAACATCTTTTAATAAAGTATAACTAACTTGTTATTAAAAAGGAACATTTCAGAGTATCAAACGCATTATAATTACTTATTAAAAATGTTAATTAACTTTTTTTAAATTATTCAGTGTGTTAAATCATCAAAGTGAAGGGTATCCCTAGACAAAATAGGTGAAATTGTACCTCGCGGTTTTTTCCAAGACCTTTCTTTCCTAGACCTTATTGGTACATCAAAAACAATAACCTTGAGCCATATCTAGCATCCCGAATCCTACCTGGCTCACATTATTCACGGTTTATAATTTTTTTACTTAAGAACTTATGCGGCAAAAAAATTGAAAAAATTCATGAGTATGCAAAGTTAAATTGCACACTTGTCTGATATTTTTTAGATTTTTTTAGAACCTTTCTTCATGGTCAAAAACTTGCAGAAAAATTGTTTTCTTTTCATTTTCGAGCCGCAAATTATAAGATCAACGATTTTTATTTAAAAAATACGCGTATTTTGAAGTTTCTTCAACGCAAGTGATATTTTTGGGCATCACCTTTAGAAATGCAAAAAACCGTGTTTTTTTCAATTTTCCGAGACATATCTCGTTTAGAACAGCCCCTTACCGAGTCACAAAGGAATCGGGATTATAGCTATAGGCTCGATGTTACCTTTTTTTGATCTACTTCTAGCAGATATTTTGAAAAAAGCCGCAAGGTACAATTTCATCTATTGTATATTATCCAGAGACAACTTTGGTTTTAAACAAACTAACTAAGAAGTATTGTAAAATCCGGAAATTCATAAGCAACCATACAAATTTTAATATTGAGGTTAAGCTTCACATTTCAAGCCCGGCTTTCATGACCTGTGATTATTTAGTTAAATCATTAATTAATTGATTATCACTTGAATATTTAATTGCTTATTATCTATTACCAGAGCAACGAAAATAAAAATAGAATTTGGATTCAACAGTGAATTCGATAGTATTATTAGTACTATCTAAAATTTTCTTGATGATGTTTCAGAAAATAATGCAATTAATTATGAGATATTGGCAATACTTTTTATAGAAAGTAAATTACTAATTTCTTTTCCAATCTGGCATTGTGGTGCCTTTAGTCCGCCATTAATTACTTTGTGACGTAACCTAATCGATATAACCTCACTTATCAAAAAAACACCCCTACCGTCTGGACAAGTATGATGTGTGAAACTAAAGTTATCGTAACTTTATTTTCCTTTCTCTTTTAACGGATCACAATCTTCAACAAATTCGTAGTTTTTTATTAGTCGATTATTATTATACAACACCTTTATTAATAAACGAAATAATTCGTATAATCAACATCATTAAAATTAAATAATAGTGTCTCTGGAATCAGTGAAAATATAGCGACAGGAGACATTGAAGGCTATCAGAAAACTAAGGATGCACATTATTCTGCATATATCCCTACATATATACGATAAAATTTTATATTTATGATGTACCTTTACATGCATTTCATCAATTAACAGCACTTTCTCTCGTAAATCATGTTTCATGGGTTCCAATGCAATGAAAGAGTCGTGTACCTATTAAGTTACTGTATTATGATAAATACTTAGAGACACATGCACACATTAATAAATATGTAGACTCATATTGCGAAGATAAACAAGAGTAATAAGAGTAATTGTTACAAGCAGTAAAAGTAGAGAAAGGTGAAATTGCAGATAGTTAAGTACGAGGATTTATATTCCGTACCACTTTCAAATAACCTTTATGAACATCAAGTAACAGTATGAAATCCTACGACATTGTTAGTTACTTAATAGTGGACAACAGCAACAATTTTTCCCTCATTAATTTGAGGTAGTTTGTAGTGGGTAAATAATAAATCGAAAAAATCAAGTAACAGGCTTTTTTTGCGATTTCGGAAAGTAGATACTGAACAAATCACATTGACTCTAAATGCTTTTTTTTTAAAACTTTTTACCACTTTTGGAGTTTCCTTGCATTTTAAGATACAAAATGCGCAGGTGTCACTTTATTTGGTTTTTCAAAATAACTAAAGCGGCCGCTAAACAATAAAGCTTCTTTAAAGACAAAAACGGACAGTCATATACACGAGTGATCCCATAAGGGTTCCATTTTTCATTCGGACGTACGGAACCTTAATTCGAAAACCAACGTAACACTGTGCTTAAAAAAAACATGTTTTCCCATACATTCAAACTCCAAATGTAAATTTATACACATAATTTTTTTTAATTTCCTGTTGGCCCCCAAAAGGACCCGCCATGTTCAAAATTAATTTATTTAGGTGATGCGTCCGTGTTTGGGTCACAGAAGTTTATATATGTATTAACTTTCAACTAAATCGATCCAGTAGATTCGGAGCAAATTAATTGTGACAGACGGACAGACAGACACTCGAGTCATCCCATAAGGGTTCCGTTTTTCATTCGAATATTCGGAACCCTAAAACAGTAGTCAGAAAGCTCAGAGTTGAAAAAAGTCGTAAAAAGTAAAACGGAGAATAGCCCAGGGTCCCTTTGGAAATTCCAAAAGCATCATTTTGAAGCACAACTATGTGCGGGTACGAAATGTGAAAGATGGGTGCGGCCAAAAGAAGAAAAATAAGAAGTATTTGAATTTTGAAGTTATAAACGAATGATAGAAATACCGTACCCAAGAAATACTCTAAATTCAGGGGCATTGGAGAAAGTAAATAAATAAAAGGATTGGAGATAGGATACTAGAGTATCTTTTGAAACATTAAAGACATATTAGAAGTCAAAACAGGAATAAAAAGATCTACAGAAAGATCTAGATTAGCTTATTATTAGCGAATAGTTCAGTAGCCTAGACAAGGGGAGATTCAATTAAACAACAACATCCTAGGTATCATGGCACATCCTGTTAGTATTCAGGTTCTTCCACAAGTTTGTATGAGAGGAGATAGCTCCACAAAATTATTTTAATAAATTTATTAGAACCATAGATAAAGAACCTATGATATATTGTATATGTTGGTTACAATTACTGAATAAAGGATAGCAAGGGTGTACTTCAAAACTGAAGACATTACGGTCTTTAAACCATAATGAATTAGAATTTGATTATTCTCCTATTCTAAAGTTCAATGTTCTGGATCAACAGGAAGTATACTCTGAAAATTTTCGCAATGAATGAATCGACATACTGTAGCAACAAAATATTAAACAAAATATTTTAGGGGAAAAAAAGGCTTGCAGCTCCTAGAGAAATGCATCACAATTCTGAAAATTGAAGGTATTCAGTTAACACAGTTAAATAAATACGCTTATTATTAAACAGTGGAAGACGGTTGTTTACTATTCCCAGGATGTATGTTGATGACACCTTTGTGTACCACTACTCAAAAACAAAACAAATATGCACTCCTTTATCAACAATTTTAAGAGTATATAAAGCCAGGGTGCCATGAACCAAACTATAGAACATCACAATTTTTTATTGCGATAACATCTATAAGTTTTAACAATAAGTTATATATTCCGCCAGTGTTTTTATCATCGAACCAAACCAAATTCAACATGAAGGGTTATTTGATTTTCGCCGTTTTACTCATCCTCGCCATCGGCACTGAACTTGCATTTGGAGATTGCCTTTCTGGAAGATATGGGGGCCCATGTGCCGTATGGGACAACGACGCTTGTCGCAGAGTTTGCAAAGAAGAGGGACGTTCCGGGGGTCACTGCAGCCCAAGTCTTAAATGTTGGTGTGAGGGTTGTTAGAAACTCACAGAAAAAAGACAACAAACTCCAATTCAATTCAACTTCAAAACTGAGAATGTTGTCACTATTTAATTGAATAAGTATCACTAATATTATTATATTCTACTAATAAAATGTTTATGAGCTATCATTGTGTTTTTATTTATGAATTATTATCGTCATCGTCAACAGTATCGTATGAAAGTAAATAACAGTAAAACAAAAATACTGGTGTACAAGGAAAGTATGGAAAAGACGAATATAAAGATAGGAGACGAATGATTAGAATAAGTTGCTGATTTTAGGTATCTAGGACAGGGATGGCGAACCAACGGCACGCGTGCCACAAGTGGCACGTTTGAAAATGTTGATGGCACGCACACAAACAAAATTATTTTTTTATCTTTTTTGATAGAAATGAATTACAAATTATTAATCTACTTTATATCAGCACGAGCACTAAATAAAAGAAAATTACAAGAATTGTTAAACGAAGTAAACTCTTCGTACAATATTCATACAATAATGTACGCTGGTTAAGCCGCGGAAAAGTTTTGCAAAGATTTGTAGATTGTTTAGAGGAAATAAGATTATTTCTAAATAATGAGAACATTATTGACCAATACAATCAATTATTGGATGTAGAATGGCTAGCAAAGTTATATTTTTTCACTAATTTATGCTCTCACTTAAATGAATTAAATATAAAACTACAAGGTGTTAATAAAACAGTCATTATAATGTTTAACTTAGTCAAAGCGTTCGAAGTCAAGTTACAGATTTTCAATCCTGATATTCTTTCAAATTCATATAAGTAAATATTTTCCGAATACAAAAATTTTTTTTTTGAAAGTGAATGTCACGAAAAGCCAAATAAAGAGTCATTAACGAAAGAGTTTTCAATGGTAATACAATCCCTGATTCAGAAATTTTCTGCATGATTTACGCAGTTTAAAGAATTTGAAGAAACTTTAAAATTTATTTTATATCCTGATACAATACCATTTGAAAAATTAAATTTAAAAGTCCTTGAGTGGTTAAATTTTAATGAANGTATTTTTACATAGTAACTATTTGGTTTTGGAAAATAGTGGAAACGAACGCCCGGATTGTTAAACGCTTTACTTTTGCAACCATAGACACAACAAAACATTTTACTCGTAGTTTTTTTGGAGAAAATCTTGCTCCATTTGTTTCAGATTGATTTTCCATACTTTAAAATAATTTTATTTATTTTCTTCTATTATAATAAAAATAAAAAGAATTACGTATGTATCTCTTTCTATTCGCTGTGTAACAGCTAACCCGATGCCTTTTACCAATAACAAATACCTTGCTCTTCTTCAGAAGACGCTACAAAAAACGAAGCAGTAATGTTAAAGCAGTGAAACTGTGAAAAATTAAATGTTTCTTAAATTAAAACATTTCCTAGGTCATTTATTTTCTAATCTAGAAACAGAAATATGAATTATCACATTTGTCATACGTTTCTGAGCCCGTTTTTTTCTAATTTGACATTGTGGTGCCTTTAGTCCGCCATTAATAACTTTGTGACGTCACCTAACCGATATAACCTCACTTATCAGAAAGACCCACACCGTCTGGACACGTATGATATGTGAAACTAAAGTTATCGTGACTTTATTTCCTTTTTTCTTTTAACGGAACACAATCTTCAACAAATTCGTAGTTTTACATTAGTCGATTATTATTATACAACACCTTTATTAATAAACGAAAGAATTCGTATAATCAACATTAAATTAAATAATAGTGTGTCTCTGGAATTACTGAAAATATGGAGATATTAGGCTTTAAAGTCTATCAGAAAACTAAGGTTGTCTATTTTGTCCTCGATCCCACGCGACATCATCAGAGTTCTTCCGATCTTGGATGATGGGCACAATTCTCCTCACCCCTGGGAAGGTATCCTACCAATCTATCTGGCCTATTTATAATACCTCATCATATAAAACCACCGAAATGCAATAGAACATTTTTATACATTAAGCGATTTGAAAATATGACGATCTTCACACCATAACCTAACCAAAAACCTAGCTCAAGTACTCATAATTTGGAATACAGCTATCAGAATGAATACCAAATATAAATATTTAAACACGACCGTTCTTTGTAGTTGTTTAATTACATTAACATTTTTATTAATAATTGTAATTAAACAATAACATCGTGGACAGTGAAAGTAGGCACAGGGAGCTCTTATATCCTTTATTTAAATCTTAAATTGTCACCTGGTTCCATAATATTGTATCATCAGCTATACTAGCTGCACCGATCTTTGCTACAATGCAGGAAAGCCTTTCCTGTTTTTATTCGCTAATATCTTTTAAACTGCTTAATAAAGTCGAATAAGTTTTATAAAATGTTCGTTTTCAAAAAGTTAAGTCGATCACCTTCAGGTCATTTCACGTATTTTTTGCTGTTTTCAACAAATAGATAGGAAAAACCTCCGATAAAATATTATATGTACATATATGATAGACATTTTATAATCATTTACATTCATTTAAGTTATTTATTTAATGTAAGTCGTTCGTAATAGTCATATTTATTTTAATATTTATTCGTTTTTGCAATTCGCCAAATTTGTCTGCTTTTTAAAGAGAGAGAGGGAGAGAGAGCCTTTGAAAACAACTAAACATTTATTACAAACTAGCTTTTCCCCTCGGCTTCGCTCGCAGAAATAAATATTGTTTCTCCATAAAACCTTTTAACACCCAATTCACCCTTACAACGTTTTAATTTTGTGTAATGTCGCCACCTTAGATTCCCCCCCGTTTTGGAGGTTGAATTTTTTAAAATGTCGNAGTTTAATTTGATAATGTTTGTTCGACATTTTTAAAACGACCAATTAATTGGTTTTCCCATGCTTTAAGTTAAACGTAGTAATAAAAACGTAATTATCACCATATTTTTTCAATGATATCTCCGATATATCTATAATGCAATTGCTGTAATTTATTATTTTTCTTTAATTAATTATTCATATGATTACTGAGATGTGAACAGCAGCGCATTTAATGTAGCATAGCGGGCGTGTGATAATAGTAGCAAATTAAATAAACATTAAAACAATATTTTTATCTGCAAAATAATATCGTTCTTAATTTCTTTTTCCTATCATCTCAAGATTGATACTTAACCTACTGCGTAATGGTGTCTAATAGACATCACTAAGTAAAAGAAGCTATTAGAAAAGCAGATCGTATTTTTTCATTAGACATTAAAAGAAATATTTTTAGTAATTTTCATTTTACAGTAGCCGATTAAGTCTACTTTTATCTGATAGAATCATTTTTAAGGTAAAGTACATAAAAAATACATTGTTGCTATTGGTAAAAGGCATCGATCGTAGCGACACGCCNGGAGAACAGAGGACTCTATGGAAGTCAATAAAAAATAGGAGAGATAGGTTGGTAGGACACCTTCTCAGACATGAAGGTCTAGTCAGAGACATATTAGAGGCAGAAACGGAGGTTAAGAGGGGTAGAGGTAGACCTAGGTTAGATTACTGTTCGCAAATAGTTAATGATGTGGGTTGTTCTAGTTTTGGGGAAATGCGAAGATTAGCTCAGGATAAGAAAGAATGGAGGTGCGTGTCCAACCATTCTTCGGACTGATGACCTTATCATGATGATGATGATGATGATAATAATTGGTCAATAAAATTTTGTAGTTTTAAATAAACTACAACACGTAAATGTTACGTTTTGATTGAAGCACAACAAAAAATAAATAGATATTCAACAATGAAGATTGATATTGCCAACCTTATGATTTTTGGCTTTCATGACTAGACGTTTTGCGGTGCGAGGGTTTACATGGAGAGTGGGTAACTTTAAAATTTAGTAGATACATATGATTATTTATTTTCTAAAAATAACTGAGCCAACGGCTGTTAATAAGGGTTTTCATTGCAAGTTTATCATCATTCGTTACCAGCGAAAACGCACTTCCACTAAAACAGCGACGGAATCTATCTTGCGACGATATACAATATGTCGTTGGAAGTCGTGAACAAATTTATAAACACTTATTATACTTAATTTAGTACCACTTGGATAACAACGAAAATTGATCTGAAGTGTAAGTTTTCAGTTTCTGTCTACCGAAGATGAGAGACAAATTAACTTATTCTTTAAATAATTCAAGTACATGATGCCCCAACTCGATGCTACTGCCCTAAAATTAGATTTAGAAGCTTTTTAATGAAAAAATTGATATATAATAACCGTGACATGCACACAGACAGACGGACAGACGGATGGATTCACAATCCACAACGAGCCAGTTTCAAAGAATATTGGGGAATCTCCGCAAAAAAAAAATAGAAAATTGTGTTTAAAATATGATTGGGAAACCAAGAAAGGCTTGTTAAAAGTAAATCCAAAGTGTAATATATGCAATTTTAAGGAATTGAAAGCTAAGCACCAGAATGGAAAAGTAGAAAACTCTACAGAATACATAGAAAAATGTTAGGTATAATATGGTTTGAGCACATTAGAAATACAGCTTTCCTCGCCTACAATTGAATGTTAAGGGCTGAAGAGATCAAAGATCTTTATTTTCACGAAATACCATTCGCTATTAGAATCTGTTTCTAATTCAGGTTGGCATTTGGATGTCGACACTTATTTTTTTAGGATTTTTAAACGGTTTTGTATGGAATTTTGGTTTTATAATTAGTGTTTTATTTATGTAGTTGGTTCAATTCCACTGTAATGCAGAAGTTTTTGAAACTGTAACGTGTCACATATCAAATGAAAGGGTTTGTTGTAAGGCTCTCAAATATATATTTTAATTAAATNGAGTGAAATTTTGGAGTTCTTGAACTCATCAATAAAAAGCCGTAATTTCGTTGAAGGAGAGAAAGTTGTGAATGCTGGTCATTTAATATATTGTGGCATATTAAATAATATAAATAATCGATATGAGTTACGCTGAGAGAGTTTATATCATTATTTTCTGCCATTGGAAGGTCAGAACTTGTTAAAATATTTTCTTCATCGTTTAGGTTACCACAATTTCCATTTTGTTGGTTTATATTAGCTTCAGTACGATTTTTTTCTCTATTTAATCTTAATCTTAATCATACTTCTACTAATTCGTTTCTGGTCATCTGAAGGCTCTTTTATATTACATGAAGGCAAATTACAGGAAGGTATGGCATCTTTCTTCAAGAATTTGAAACCTTTAAAAATAGAGTCAACATGTCTCATTGTCCACAAAATTCAAAATATTGATTAATGTAATTAATATTTGAATTAATTTTAAATAATTAGTTATAGCTTAAAGTAATTATGCAAAAAAATGAATATTTACCAGGTGGAACATAGTCACTTCTTTTAAAATGTAACTAACAAACTTGCATGTGCTGAATTACTGTTTCCCCAATTTTTAAAACTTCTTGCCATTTTTTATGGCAATCGACTTTACCGAATTACCGAAATAATTTTGTATTTTTACATAGTAACTATTTGGTTTTGGAAAATAGTGGAAACGAACGCCCGGATTGTTAAACGCTTTACTTTTGCAACCATAGACACAACAAAACATTTTACTCGTAGTTTTTTTGGAGAAAATCTTGCTCCATTTGTTTCAGATTGATTTTCCATACTTTAAAATAATTTTATTTATTTTCTTCTATTATAATAAAAATAAAAAGAATTACGTATGTATCTCTTTCTATTCGCTGTGTAACAGCTAACCCGATGCCTTTTACCAATAACAAATACCTTGCTCTTCTTCAGAAGACGCTACAAAAAACGAAGCAGTAATGTTAAAGCAGTGAAACTGTGAAAAATTAAATGTTTCTTAAATTAAAACATTTCCTAGGTCATTTATTTTCTAATCTAGAAACAGAAATATGAATTATCACATTTGTCATACGTTTCTGAGCCCGTTTTTTTCTAATTTGACATTGTGGTGCCTTTAGTCCGCCATTAATAACTTTGTGACGTCACCTAACCGATATAACCTCACTTATCAGAAAGACCCACACCGTCTGGACACGTATGATATGTGAAACTAAAGTTATCGTGACTTTATTTCCTTTTTTCTTTTAACAATCTTCAACAAATTCGTAGTTTTACATTAGTCGATTATTATTATACAACACCTTTATTAATAAACGAAAGAATTCGTATAATCAACATTAAATTAAATAATAGTGTGTCTCTGGAATTACTGAAAATATGGAGATATGAGGCTTTAAAGTCTATCAGAAAACTAAGGTTGTCTATTTTGTCCTCGATCCCACGCGACATCATCAGAGTTCTTCCGATCTTGGATGATGGGCACAATTCTTCAAACCATTTTAAAAAGAATAAATTTCCCAATTGATGATTAATTTTAAATCATAAACTGTCTATCACCCATGAGTGGATGATCGCGTGTAAGGCCACAACCCCTATTTTGCGATAACATATGTTAGTATTTCTGACAACCTTTAAAATCCCTATTTCCAGTAGTTCCAACGACACCCTATACGGGTATTATGATAGGTATACAGGCGAGTAAGTGACCCTGTAAGGTTGATAACTTGCTAACATAGAGCCGTTTAAAAATAATAAACTAATTTACATGTAAGACATAAATATGTATGTGAGATATCAGTCAGTAAATACCTTCATCATATAATTTAAAAACAAGTGTTTTGACACTTATTATCTGGTACATAATTGCAATAAAAATGATAAATATTGAAATTATTAACGACTATTTTCAAATAAAATAATGATTCATGTACATGCAATGACCTTGTTTCAGGTTGAAATACAAAAACATCGTATAATACAATAATAAGATAATGGTAACGTTAAGAAAAGAAGCGATGTCACTATACCTCGCCATCACCTCCTTCTAATTTAGTATAGGGTTGTTCGGAAAGTCATTTCGTTTTTTCCCGACAGAGGATTTAATTGTATTCTTTTGCATCCAACTTCACATTTAAGCCGTATAATTTTTATATGCTTTGAGAGCTCATATAGCAAGGCTTGTGTGTGAAAAATTCCAATTAATTCTACGCAGTAGTTTTTGGTTGGTGCCCTTTTAAATATGGAGAGCGATAAGCAGCATTTTCGACATATCTTACTGTTTTACTACAGAAAGGGTAAAAATGCTGTTCAAGCCAGAAAGAAATTGACTGATGTGTATGGAGAAGGTGTGTTGACAGTACGCCAGTGCCAGAACTGGTTCGCTAAATTTCGATCCGGCAATTTTGATGTCGAAGATGCACCACGTTCGGGAAGGCCGGTTGAAGCTGATAAAGACGCGATAAAGGCATTAGTTGATGTGAACCGGCGAATAACAACACGTGAGATCGGATTGAGGTTAAATTTATCAAATTCAACAGTTTATGACCACTTGAAAGGCCTGGGATTATCCTCGAAGCTCGATGTATGGGTTCCCCATGTTCTCACAGAGAGAAATCTGTGTCGCCGCATTGACGTCTGCGATTCGCTTCTCAAACGTCACGAAAATGATCCGTTTTTGAAGCGCATCATCACTGGGGACGAAAAATGGGTTGTATACAACAACGTCAAACGCAAGAGGTCATGGAGCAAAAAAGATGAACCGGCTCAAACCATTTCCAAAGCCGATATTCACCAAAAAAAGGTGATGCTGTCTGTTTGGTGGGATTTTAAAGGAATCGTTTTTTTTGAGCTTTTACCGGATAACACAACGATTAATTCGGAAGTCTACTGTCATCAGCTGGACAAACTGAATGATGCACTTCAACAGAAAAGGTCAGAACTAATCAACAGGAAAGGTGTAGTGTTTCACCAAGACAACGCGAGACCTCACACAAGTTTGGTCACTCGCCAAAAGCTTTTACAGCTTGAATGGGATACAATGCTCTGTTCTCTTACTCTTTCTAATACCTCATCATTTCTAACATTTTCTACCCACGTTATCCTCATCATTCGCCTATAACACCACATTTTGAAAACCGCCGCGCATACTGTCCATGTTTCGCACCCGTACAGCGCCGTGCTCCAAACAACCTTTTTCGAATTCCTAAATCAACCGTTCGCGAACATACTCTACTCCTTCCTTCCTGACTTATCTAATTTCTTAGATACCTAAAATCAGCCACTTCTTCTAATTTTTCGTCTCCTATGTTTATATTCGCTTTTTCCCTACTTTTTCTTCCTTTGCATATCAGTATTTTGGTTTTACTTTTATTTATTTTCATACAGTACTGTTTTGTCAATACCGCTTCCATTTTATTTAATACTATTTCTAACTCCTCGTTACTATATGCTAATACTGCTATATCATCTGCAAATATAAGCATACTAATCTTTTGCCCCTGTATATCTATCCCTACAGTTGTACTGTCTTTAATGATGTTGATGGCGTCTTCGATGTATAGATTAAAAAGTAGCGGTGACAGTGTGCATCCCTGTCTGACTCCCTTCCTAATATTTACTTCTCTACGTTGCAGCCCTAGCTCTATAACTGCTTGTTGCTCTTTATACAAACTAAGTATCACTCTTCTATCTTTGTAACTCATATTTATATCTTAATTATATTTAACATCTTGTCCCATTTAACATTGTCAAAAGCTTTCTCTAAATCTACAAATCCTATGTACGCCTTCTTTCTTTTTCCTATCGTTTTCTTTATTGTTACCGGTAAAGCTAGAATGGCCTCCCGTATTCCCCTATTTCTTCTAAACCCAAATTGATCTTCCCCTAATAGTTCTTCCGCCCTTTTCTCCATCCTCCTCTGTACAATTCTAGTTAAGATTTTTGATGCAAGAGAAGAAGTGTAACTTCAAAAATCAAACGTTCATATTTCAAATCAATTCAAAATCAATGCGCTTAAAGCTCTTTTTTTTTGAGGTTTTCTCATAAAATAAGTACTCCTTAAAATACATTGATAAACCAAAAAAAATATTATTTCAATTAAAAGAAACCAAATCAACAATATCTAACGACGTTTTTAAATATTACTTACCCTAACACAATTTGCTTCTGTATGTTGGACTGCTACGACATTTATGCATTTTTAATATTAAATGATATAGGTGGAAGTACACGGTAAGCATAAAAATAACATTTCTATAAATATTTATCCTGAATTATTATACCGGTTAATTAATTCGTAACCGCAACAGTTCAGAGAATAAAATTAACATGAAAAGGAAAAAAAAATGATTCACATATAACATGCATTAATTTTTTCAAACGAAAAACAGTTTGAATTACTTTATTATTGTCAGCGAGTATAAATAATGCATGTCCGATACAAATGTAAACATAGTCATTAATTTTAAGGTTAGCGGTCGACGGTGATAGTCGTGCCCAGCACATATTTTCATTTTGGCATCCCGTCAGTTATTTGTTATTGTGATGCCTGGGATTCCCCTCCGCAAATCAACGAAAAAATCGCAAAAACCCAATGAGGAAATGAAACATGCAATTAGGGAAAACATCCATTTGTAAGATAATGCGAGGTCAATGCTAAACGCTAGTGTTAAACAAATAATAAGTAATTTGAATCAGCAATAAAAAATCTTATGTATTTTTAGTCCAGCGTATCTAAAAATAAGTAGTGAAAATCCAGTGGAACAAATTTCGACATTGTTCAAAGGTTACAATCTACGATAAAAAAAATTATATGTAAAAAAAACATTATTACTAAATCATTTTCGATACAGTGTACGTTATAATTATAAAACAATATTTAACAATAACTAATAAATAGTGATGGGCAAAATTGGTTTTGTTCTTGCATTTTCAGTAAACTACAAGACTAAGACCAAAATTGTCTTTATACTAGCAAAACCAAGACCAATGCCGAACGAACAAGTCCAAGACTAAAGCCAAACGAAAGATCATTTCTTCTAGTGGATTGTCCCAGACTTGGTCTTGATCTTGGTCTTAGTCTTGGTCTTTGTCTTGGTATTGGCCTTGCTTTGCTATCACTTTTAAGAAACGATTGAATAATATTGCCCTGTTTATGAGGATGTAATGGAAATGGTAAAGAATTTACAACCAATAATGTAATAAACCGGAAGCATGTCGTTTTGGGGGTTGAGATAAGTCGATGCACCCTTTCCGTTTATAATGAAAATAAAAACTATCTGTCTGAAATTGGTGTTTTAAATTTTCTCTTTCCAAAGAAAAGGTTAGAAGCGTTCGAAATGTGGTGTTACAGGCGAATGATGAGGATACCTTGGATAGAGAAGGTTAGAAATGAAGAGGTATTAGAAAGAAGAGGAGAACAGACGACTCTGTAGAAGTCAATACAAAATAGTCAAGATAGGTTGGTAGGACACCTTCTCAGGCATGAAGGTCTATCATCATCATAAGGTCGTCAGTCCTAAGACTAGACACGCACCTCCACTCTTTCCTATCCTCAGCTAATCTTCGCATTTCCCTAAAACTAGAACAACCCACATCCTTAACTATTTGTGAACAGTAATCTGATCTAGGTCTACCTGTAGTCCTCCTAACTCATGTTTCTGCGTTCTACTAACCTATCTCGCCTATTTATTATCCACAACATACTCATCATTCATCAATAACACCACATTTCAAACGCTTCTAATTTTTCTTTTCCGTCGTGCCCACCGTCCATGTTTCGCACCCGTATAGCGTCGCAAACATACATCTTTAACAATCTTCTTCAAATTTCTAAATTAACCGTTCGCGAGCTAAGCAGTGACTTGTTTTTATCTTTATATCGCTACTACTCTTTCCGTCCTGAGTTATCTATAGTAACTTCCCACATACCTAAAATCAGTCACTTCTTCTGATTTTTGGTCTCCTATCTAATCAGAGACATATTAGGGGCAGAAATAGGAGTTAAGAGGAGTAGAAATAGGCCTAGATTAGATTACTATTCGCAAGTAGTTAAGGATGTGGGATGTTCAAGTTTTAGGGAAATGCGAATTTTATCTCAGGAGTCCAAGACTGATGATGAAAGTTCTGCCGTTTACCGTAAGCTAGTAATTTTTTTACAGATTTAAAGCCTTTCCAATTAGGAATTAAGATAATAGTTTTCAGTTCTCCTTATAAATATTGACCAAAAATGGTAACTTTAACTCTTTAGTAATTGGAAGATTAATAAATTAAAAAGATTTAATCAACAACTACAGAACCGTACTTTAATATGTAAATAAAAAACGGTTGTGCACAAACATTATATTGTAAACCTACAAATTAAATATACGTATGTTACATAATAACTCAATACAGCTCTTCGATTTTATTGAAGCAGATTGCAAAAATGAAAATTTGCCTTCTCTTTGCCCGCCTGCCGCTAAAATTTCAGACTAGTAGCCCTGCAGTGGCCACCAGTACGTCCCTGTTCTTGGTAGATTCTGTAGCAAATTTCGCTCCAGAATGTAGTCGCCATATGTAATTTTAGTGATCACAGCCAGGACGAGTAAAACAGTAAAAATCATTATCATGAACTTCTTCATTATTTATGGATTATTTTGACTAATGTTACACTCTATTTTATTAAAAAACAAGGACTCTTCTTGCTTTGTTGAAAGCACAACTAGTTGCTCTTAAACGTAATGTAGGATAAACATTATAATACACTGTAGATTAGTACACAAGACAGGTGCTTTACATAGGTACGATTATCAACGAAAACAAACAATGAAACTACCTATTATAGTTGTTTTCATATTGTAATTGTAGGTACTCAAGTCGAACTAATATTGTAAATGCGAATGTGAATTTTTTTGTTTATTACACTTTCACGCCTTAACGATTCAATCGATTATCATGAAATTTATCCAGAAAAAAATACTGTTTACGGTGGGATCGAAAAATTTATTTTCATCTCGAGAAAAGACAGTATTTAATATTATTCTACGCAAATTTTATGTTTAACCTACAAAATTAGAAATTTTAGGACTTAAGAACAAGTTTCCAAATTATTGTATTTTTGATCATTTTTGACACGTATTTAGGACATTAATGCGGGCAGAGTAACGGATAAAAAGGAGGATTCTGGAAAGCTATTGCCTATTCCCGACCAGAATTTATAGGGGGCATGCCCCATGTAGCTTGCGGGTCTCATGTGGCTAATGTGGGGCATGTCGATATAGGGATTTCTCCGTAAATTCCTCATGAAAATCCCACCAAAAAAAGTGGTGATATTAAAATGAGTTTTTCCATACGGGTTTTAAGAAGCAAACCTATCACATGTGTAAACTTATAATTAAATCTACCTTATGGGTGCTCGATGAGGCAAATCCGTTTGAAAATACTCTCGGTAAAACGAAAAACTTATAATAATCCCCTTGCCCAATTATGTCGTCGTTTCAATGAAATCTTTTACATTCGCAACAAACTAACAAGTGTACTTCCTGATATTGTTATTATAAGACCACTGAAACCAGACGCTTCAGGTCGAACAACAGTAAAACGATTGCAATTTAAAGAACTATTGACTACAAAACAGCCCAATAGCAAAATCTTACGTAAGAGCAAACAAATTTTACAAATAAGTGATATGTATATATTCCTCCAAATGGAGATATANCAAAAAGCAATTCACCAAGCAACATTAATTATTTTACGTCTGTTCTTACTATAAATGTTCTTCCTCACTTCTCTAGGATCTTTAATCGATGTTCTCTTTGAATCTTTGTTCTCTATGAACTCTCATGATAGACTCTAAACTCAATAAATGTAGTGGCGCTATAAGCGCTAATTTGATTTTTTCAGAAAAAAATTAGATAAACTGAAATTTTGTAATACATACAATTCTAACAAAATGGCGGGTAGTTCGAAATTCTATTAACAAAAAAAGCAATATGCTTCTTTCATAACGTCTGCTGTGAGTATAAATTCACATGTTTTCCTTAATGACAAAAATTCTGAAGATGGCCCAAAGCCGAAGAGCCGAAACGTCAAATAAAAATTGACTAAAAACTATTAGGTTGTCTGCTTTACAAAACCCGTTTATTAAGAAAAACATGTGAATTCAACAAAATTATTAATAACTCAAGAACCAATATAAATACAAAATGGAAAAAAAACTCTTCCGTTTATTAGTGTACAAAAACAATGACTTAAGTAACATTTTTTTATAGTGATCATAAAGTCTTCAGCCTCTACTCCTCTTAACTCCTGTTTTTGCTTCTAATCTCTATCATCACAATAAAATCATCAGTATTAAGGCTAGTTGGACAAGCATCTCCACACTTTTCTATCCTGAGCTAATCTCCGCATTTCCCTAAAACTAGAGCCGCCCACATCCTTAAGTACTTCTGAACAGTAATCTAACCTAGCTCTACCTCCACCCCTCTTAACTCCTGTTTCTGCCTCTAATACGTCTGACTAAACCGTCATGCCTGAGAAGATATCCTACCAAGAAAATACGACAAATGGTGCTGTAAACGCCATCTGTAGTACAGTGTTACATTTTAGAATTACGTATGCTTCAGCAAGGTCCATTTAAAAATATGGATATCTACTTGCTGAAACGAATCCCGGCGTAGCTCACCTCAACCTGGTAGGCACGTTACCATAATCGAATAAAATAATTCGAAGTGGTCTGTATTCTGTCGAAACTGCCAGACGCGGATCGCGATTNGTCGGAGCTGTCTGCGACGCGCTGATGAGATCCAAAAAGATCGAAATCGCGATCCGCGTCTGGCAGTTTCGACAGAATACAGACCACTTCGAATTATTTTGTCCTACCAACCTTTCTCTTTCTGCTTCTGATTTGTCTCCAACTAGCCCTTCATGTCTGAATGGTGTCCTACCTTCATATGTCTCTAACTAGTCTTTAATGTCTTATTGGCTTCCATAACATCCCCTTATCTCTTACTCTTTCTATCACCACCTCATTTCTAACTATTCCTAAGCACGGTATTTTTAACATTTTACTATAATACCCCATTGGTCACATTTAACACCAACACAGAGCCGTACCCAATCTTTCACCTTAAATAATCCTTTTTGGATCTCCGAAATAACCTCTCATGTTAAAATAATAAAGAATAAAACANTAAAAAAGCTAAATGCAAAATAATACCAACCATTACACTAACTATTTTTACTTAATTTATTGTTTAGGTATATAAAATTGTAAGACTGATGTGCAATTTGTGATTAGGAATAGGAGAATAGAGGACTCTAAGGATGTCAATAAGAAATAGGCGAGATAGGTTAGTAGGATACCTTCTCAGGCATAAAGGTCTAGTTAGAGACATATTAGGGGCAGAAACGGGAGTTAGGAGGGGTAGAGGTAGACCTAGATTAGATTACTGTTCGCAAACAGTTAAGGATATGGGTTGTTTTAGTTTATGATGATAATGTTAAAATTGAGATTATTACAAGTTACCTAATAAATTCTACTATTTCTAAGGTAAATTCAGTCATTTACAATCGAGAATTCTAATTTTTACGTTGTTATAAAAATTTAATTTTATCCGTGTATCTGTAGTGGATAAAATTAATTAAAAAAATTAATACTTTGGGTTTAACCATATAAAAATATAAAGTGTTCTATCACTAATGACATGAAAACAACACATCAACGACCGCATGCATTAAGAAAGATAAAATTCTCCAATTTTGTGGGTATATAAGCCTCAGTTCATGCAACAAACAATAACAGTTCATCGCCACACTTCGCCAATTTAGCTCATCATAATATTATTTATTAAAGCGAGTGCTTAGTGTCATTTTTCGTTAAGAAGTTTCTTCATCAGCCATCCAAGTCCGAAATGAAGGGTTACCTAATCTTCGCCGTTTTCCTCATCCTCGTCATCGGCACTGAAATTGCCCTTGGGGACTGCCTTTCTGGAAGATATGGAGGCGCGTGTGCCGTGTGGGACAACGACACTTGCCGCAGAGTTTGTAGTGAAGAGGTACGCAGAAGTGGCTATTGCAGCCCAAGTCTTAAATGTTGGTGTGAGGGATGTTAAGATGCTTTAACGACGAAAAAAATCTTAACATTTTATCTAGCTTTAAGCAGATTGGTTCATATAAATTGTGAATTATTCAATGAAATATTTTATCTATCTAAAATTTGTACCTAATATTGTTACAACTTATAACAAAAAATAGTTGGGAAAATAATATAAAACGTATTTATTGTTGCATGGCATATTTGAATTATTGATTAGACAGGAAAACATTTAGAACTTTAACTATTCTCTATACTAAAATTATGTACAAAAAGATCATCATAAGGTCGTCAGTCCTAAAACTGGTTGGACACGTGCTTCCAATCTTTCCTAAAACTAGAACAACCCACATCCTTAACTGTACTAATATGTCTCTGATTAGACCTCCATACCTGAGAAGGTGTCTATAACTAAACACAAGCTTTTTTGAACTTCTAAATTAACCGTTCCCGAGTATAGAAATGAGTTCTTTTTATTGAAGGTGACTCGACCCTGCGCTATCCTCTACTTTGTATCCCTACTACTCCTTCCTTCCTGACTTATCCAACTTCTTAGATACCTAAAATCAGCCATTTCTTCTAATTTTTCGTCTCCTATCCTTATATTTGCTCTTTCCCTTCTTTTTCTTCCCTTGCATACCACTATCACTAATAGAGAAGGATGACGTTTAAGAAAAGAACCCAACCAATCTTCACCAGCTAACAATCTTTCTCTCCAAGAATTTGGCATAACTTTATTATTTTTTTTGCGAACTCATTTTCGAGTCTCATATGGCGTCAAGTCATAATAAATATCTGCTGCCTTCTTTAAATAACTGGCTAAAGCTTCCTCTTCTAGATTAGTAAAAATTTGTCTGTTTGTGTCCAGTTTGTTTGTGTTGTTTTCAACTACATATTTCATTAGGGTTGGTTGAATAATTGTTCAACCAGCCCCGAAAAAAATTGGTCTACCAACCCCAGACGCCATTTTTAATTTTGATCGCATGGCTAGCCTAAACACTGCCGTTGACTTGAAAAATAAGATATGAAATATGATAAATGTGCCCTCNGCCTGCGACGCGCTGATGAGATCCAAAAAGATCGAAATCGCGATCCGCGTCTGGCAGTTTCGACAGAATACAGACCACTTCGAATTATTTTGTCCTACCAACCTTTCTCTTTCTGCTTCTGATTTGTCTCCAACTAGCCCTTCATGTCTGAATGGTGTCCTACCTTCATATGTCTCTAACTAGTCTTTAATGTCTTATTGGCTTCCATAACATCCCCTTATCTCTTACTCTTTCTATCACCACCTCATTTCTAACTATTCCTAAGCACGGTATTTTTAACATTTTACTATAATACCCCATTGGTCACATTTAACACCAACACAGAGCCGTACCCAATCTTTCACCTTAAATAATCCTTTTTGGATCTCCGAAATAACCTCTCATGTTAAAATAATAAAGAATAAAACAATAACTATAAATCGTACAATATTTAAGTCAAAATTTCTCATAAGAATTCAGAAATTAAATTGTTTTGGTTAACTTTTATTTCTAAAAATTATATCATTAAAAATCCTGGAACTCAGAATATATCTCCTACTGCGTATTGTTAAGAAATTTACAATATTTAAAAATTGCCAAATCTATATTGCAATAGTCATCATCATAGGGTCGTCCGTCCTATGACTAGTTGGACACGTACCTCCACTCTTTCCTATCTTGAGCTAATCTTCGCATTTCCCTAAAACTAGAACATTCCACATCCTTAACTATTTGCAAACAATAATCTAATCTAGGTCTGCCTCTACCCCTCCTAACTGCGATTTCTACCTCTAATATGACTGACTAGACCTTCATGCCTGAAAAAGGTGTCCAACCTATCTCGCCTATTTCTTATTGAATTCCATAGAGTCCTCTCTTCTCTTACTGTTTCTAATACCTCTTCATTTCTACCCACGTTATCCTCATCATTCGCCTGTAACACCACATTTCGATGGCTTGTAACCTTTTCTTTTCCGCCGCGCCCACTGTCCATGTTTCGCACCCATACAACGCCGTGCTCCAAACATACACCTTTAACGACCTTTTTCGAATTTCTAAATTAACCGTTCGCGAGCATAGTAAAAGAATAGAAAAGAATTTTCGTTTCTAATACTTCAATAAAACTAGTTTGATTATTGGCATATTTGTTAGTTTTAATTCAAGCATAATTTATAAGTTTTCTAACCTAACGACTATTATAAAATCTCTTGTTTCTTAAAAAAATACTGCTTACTGCAAAATTATAATTGTAGTTTTTCATTTGTTTCTTTGCATAATTATTATGTTTTTTGAAATTATTACTTCTATTATAACAAAAAATAAAAAAAGAACGAAAAGAATATTGATTTAATTAGGCAATAACGAATATGACTTTTTTGTTCGATTAATAAAAACGAATTGGTTTTCGTAAATAAATCCAACACGTGTATATAATAAAAAGTATTAGATTTCGGGCCGATATCTTTGGAACTATCTTCATTTGTTTTTATGCATTTTGTACAAATTATGGCTTTTATTTTTATTTCTAAATATCAACAACATTTCAAGGTAAAAGAACAAATTTCCAGTTACATACATTTTCGATTTTTTTCTTATGGAAGTGTCCATATATGTATTTTTATTAAAATGTAAAATATTTATAG
>NW_020440480.1:50775-52771 GCF_000699045.2 Agrilus planipennis | reverse complement strand
GAACTGTACAGTACTAGACGAAAATGTTTAGCAATTTCTTAAAACAAAAATGTATATAAATTAACAATAGAAAACAAAGCAAAAGTTTTACAGGTGTGTAGAGCGTTAACTTAATTAACTTGTTATTATTTTTGGCTAAATATGCTTTTAAATAAAGCATATTCTTAAATTTTCACGAGGCAGTTTAAATAATTTTGCAAATCGTAGTGTACACTTTTGTCTGGTTGTCGCTCGATGATCGGTGGAGAAATGAGCTCCGCAGACAAATATGATTGAATTTGGAATTATGCTACGGCGCATCCTAATAAAGGGAAGGGACATATCTCTAACTTCCTGAAACGAACAGTACTATTTCCTATTCTGAGCTAATGTTTGCATTTATCTAAAACCATTTGTAAACAGTCCACCTCTAGTTCTCTTAATTCCTCTTTTGCTTATAATATATGTCTAACTAGTCCTTCATGTCTAAGAAAGTGCCCTATAGTTAGGGCAATCAAAATTGGCAAGTCCACAATAAATAAATGTGAGAATGGACGTATTTTCTTTCATGTTTCCACTTGAGAATGTAGTCATTTGCTGCGTTTTAAACACGCGACTAAGTTGAACTTGAACTTTCTTTAAAGTCCGATGCTGGCAACATGCTTACATTATGCTTGTCTGCATCTCTTTCTGTTACACAATANTTTTATTGTGGCACGTTACCTATTTAAAAAAGAATTTTTATGACTTTGTGGCACGGACATCAAAGAAGGTTCGCCATCCCTGATCTAGGAAGTCAAATAAGTCGAGTCGCCTTCAATAAAAATAAGTCACTTCTATGCTCTAGTTAAAGATTAGCTCAGGATAGGAAGGAGTGGAGGTGCGTGTCCAACCAATTTTAGGACCGACGACCTAATGATGTTGATCATCATCTTGATCATCACAGGGTTGTGAGTCCTAAGACTGATTGGACACGCACGTCCTCTTTTTCTTATCCTGAGCTAAACTTTCCATTTCCCTAAAACTATAGCATCCCACATCGCTAGCTATTTGTAAACAGTAATGTAATCTAGGTTTACTTACACCCCTTTTAACCCTCACCCCTGGGAAGGTATCCTACCAATCTATCTGGCCTATTTATAATACCTCATCATATAAAACCACCGAAATACATTAGAACATTTTTATACATTAAGCGATTTGAAAATATGACGATCTTCACACCATAACCTAACCAAAAACCTAGCTCAAGTACTCATAATTTGGAATACAGCTATCAGAATGAATACCAAATATAAATATTTAAACACGACCGTTCTTTGTAGTTGTTTAATTACATTAACATTTTTATTAATAATTGTAATTAAACAATAACATCGTGGACAGTGAAAGTAGGCACAGGGAGCTCTTATATCCTTTATTTAAATCTTAAATTGTCACCTGGTTCCATAATATTGTATCATCAGCTATACTAGCTGCACCGATCTTTGCTACAATGCAGGAAAGCCTTTCCTGTTTTTATTCGCTAATATCTTTTAAACTGCTTAATAAAGTCGAATAAGTTTTATAAAATGTTCGTTTTCAAAAAGTTAAGTCGATCACCTTCAGGTCATTTCACGTATTTTTTGCTGTTTTCAACAAATAGATAGGAAAAACCTCCGATAAAATATTATATGTACATATATGATAGACATTTTATAATCATTTACATTCATTTAAGTTATTTATTTAATGTAAGTCGTTCGTAATAGTCATATTTATTTTAATATTAATTCGTTTTTGCAATTCGCCAAATTTGTCTGCTTTTTAAAGAGAGAGAGGGAGAGAGAGCCTTTGAAAACAACTAAACATTTATTACAAACTAGCTTTTCCCCTCGGCTTCGCTCGCAGAAATAAATATTGTTTCTCCATAAAACCTTTTAACACCCAATTCACCCTTACAACGTTTTAATTTTGTGTAATGTCGCCACCTTAGATTCCCCCCCGTTTTGGAGGTTGAATTTTTTAAAATGTCGGG
>NW_020440480.1:48076-50270 GCF_000699045.2 Agrilus planipennis | reverse complement strand
TGCTTGTAATAGCCAAACTATAAACCTAATAAAATTAATTTTCAATTTTTAAACACTACAAATGATTATATAGTTTTTCGTTGACACCAACATAATACTTACCCATCAAACTAACAATTGTTATTCTTACTAAAACTATTGTTGTTATTGGGTCCATCAATTGACTTTTTGTAAATGTATAAAATAAAAGTCTTTTATGCTAGCAAATAAACAATATATTATATGAATACAAATAAGGTAAATTTAACTGAATAAAAAATAGAAAAAATTCCCATTTTAACTGACTTAGCCGGTTGAATTCCAAGTCCATTTTCTTCTTAACGCCTTAGAAATTCTAGCAGCCCTCACACCAACATTTAAGACTTGCACTGCAGTGACCGCTACTACGTCCCTCTTCTTTGCAGACTCTGCGACAAGCATCGTTGTCCCATACGGCACATGGACCCCCATACCTTCCAGAAAGGCAATCTCCAAACGCAATTTCGGTGCCGATGGCAAGGATGAGTAAAACGGCGAAAATTAAATAACCCTTCATTTTGGACTAAATTTTAAGAGTACTGCCGACAAAAAATATCAATCTAGTAGAAATTACGAGAATGAACAATTGTGATGAACTGAATCGTGTTTCACATCACCGGAGCTCTTTATATATCCACAGAAAAACAGAGTAATTACTGTAATTATTCAAGTATGTAATGCTCATTGTAACTTGATTCTCAAGTATAAATACATAAAGGTATTATAATTAAAAAACTAGCAAGAAAAAAGATTAAATAATATCACGAATTATACTTTAAAAATGCAAATAGATATTCCACTATCTAAAAATAAAAGAGTTTTGACCTATGCTAACCCGATGCCTTTTACCAATAACAAATACCTTGCTCTTCTTCAGAAGACGCTACAAAAAACGAAGCAGTAATGTTAAAGCAGTGAAACTGTGAAAAATTAAATGTTTCTTAAATTAAAACATTTCCTAGGTCATTTATTTTCTAATCTAGAAACAGAAATATGAATTATCACATTTGTCATACGTTTCTGAGCCCGTTTTTTTCTAATTTGACATTGTGGTGCCTTTAGTCCGCCATTAATAACTTTGTGACGTCACCTAACCGATATAACCTCACTTATCAGAAAGACCCACACCGTCTGGACACGTATGATATGTGAAACTAAAGTTATCGTGACTTTATTTCCTTTTTTCTTTTAACAATCTTCAACAAATTCGTAGTTTTACATTAGTCGATTATTATTATACAACACCTTTATTAATAAACGAAATAATTCGTATAATCAACATTAAATTAAATAATAGTGTGTCTCTGGAATTACTGAAAATATGGAGATATTAGGCTTTAAAGTCTATCAGAAAACTAAGGTTGTCTATTTTGTCCTCGATCCCACGCGACATCATCAGAGTTCTTCCGATCTTGGATGATGGGCACAATTCTTCAAACCATTTTAAAAAGAATAAATTTCCCAATTGATGATTAATTTTAAATCATAAACTGTCTATCACCCATGAGTGGATGATCGCGTGTAAGGCCACAACCCCTATTTTGCGATAACATATGTTAGTATTTCTGACAACCTTTAAAATCCCTATTTCCAGTAGTTCCAACGACACCCTATACGGGTATTATGATAGGTATACAGGCGAGTAAGTGACCCTGTAAGGTTGATAACTTGCTAACATAGAGCCGTTTAAAAATAATAAACTAATTTACATGTAAGACATAAATATGTATGTGAGATATCAGTCAGTAAATACCTTCATCATATAATTTAAAAACAAGTGTTTTGACACTTATTATCTGGTACATAATTGCAATAAAAATGATAAATACTGAAATTATTAACGACTATTTTCAAATAAAATAATGATTCATGTACATGCAATGACCTTGTTTCAGGTTGAAATACAAAAACATCGTATAATACAACAATAAGATAATGGTAACGTTAAGAAAAGAAGCGATGTCACTATACCTCGCCATCACCTCCTTCTAATTTAGTATAGGGTTGTTCGGAAAGTCATTTCGTTTTTTCCCGACAGAGGATTTAATTGTATTCTTTTGCATCCAACTTCACATTTAAGCCGTATAATTTTTATATGCTTTGAGAGCTCATATAGCAAGGCTTGTGTGTGAAAAATTCCAATTAATTCTACGCAGTAGTTTTTGGTTGGTGCCCT
>NW_020440480.1:33525-47501 GCF_000699045.2 Agrilus planipennis | reverse complement strand
CATCGGCACTGAAATTGCACTTGGTGATTGTCTCTCTGGAAGATATGGGGGTCCATGCGCCGTATGGGATAACGACACCTGTCGCAGAGTCTGTCGGGAAGAGGGACGCAGAAGTGGCCACTGCAGCCCAAGTCTTAAGTGTTGGTGTGAAGGGTGTTAAGGTCTTTTAACACCGAAAAAACATGTCTAGGTTTAAGCAGGTTGGTCAAGCTAAATTGTGAATTATTCAATGAAATGTTTTATGTATCTATCATATAATATTTACATAGTTACCACTAAACTGTTTTGCTTTTCATGTAGTATTTAGAAAAAGACTATATATTAATAAACAGTTGGAAAAAGTAATGTAAAAGTATATATTTTTTGATGGTATAGTAACCAGATTCATGTTCAAGAAAAATTTTAATTGGATCACAACGCACGTCAACCATAAATACCAAAATAAGTAAACTTTTGCAGGTAACCAATGGTTTTTTATACCTATTTACAAATGAGACCGGTTTCTATCCCTCCCCAATTAATCTGATTATTAAATCATTCAGAAAACTTAAGATTCAAAAAAATTTGTTTCTTTCTTAACGTCTGCTGTGAGTATAAATTCACATGTTTTCCCTAATGACAAAAGTTCTGAAGATGGTCCAAAGCCGAAGAGCCGAAACACAAATAAAAATTGACTAAAAACTATTAGGTTGTCTGTTTTACAAAACCCGTTTATTAAGAAAAACATGTGAATTCAACAAAATTATTAATAACTCAAGAANTCGTTTTCTTTATTGTTACCGGTAAAGCTAGAATGGCCTCCCGTATTCCCCTATTTCTTCTAAACCCAAATTGATCTTCCCCTAATAGTTCTTCCGCCCTTTTCTCCATCCTCCTCTGTACAATTCTAGTTAAGATTTTTGATGCAAGAGAAGAAGTGTAACTTCAAAAATCAAACGTTCATATTTCAAATCAATTCAAAATCAATGCGCTTAAAGCTCTTTTTTTTTGAGGTTTTCTCATAAAATAAGTACTCCTTAAAATACATTGATAAACCAAAAAAAATATTATTTCAATTAAAAGAAACCAAATCAACAATATCTAACGACGTTTTTAAATATTACTTACCCTAACACAATTTGCTTCTGTATGTTGGACTGCTACGACATTTATGCATTTTTAATATTAAATGATATAGGTGGAAGTACACGGTAAGCATAAAAATAACATTTCTATAAATATTTATCCTGAATTATTATACCGGTTAATTAATTCGTAACCGCAACAGTTCAGAGAATAAAATTAACATGAAAAGGAAAAAAAAATGATTCACATATAACATGCATTAATTTTTTCAAACGAAAAACAGTTTGAATTACTTTATTATTGTCAGCGAGTATAAATAATGCATGTCCGATACAAATGTAAACATAGTCATTAATTTTAAGGTTAGCGGTCGACGGTGATAGTCGTGCCCAGCACATATTTTCATTTTGGCATCCCGTCAGTTATTTGTTATTGTGATGCCTGGGATTCCCCTCCGCAAATCAACGAAAAAATCGCAAAAACCCAATGAGGAAATGAAACATGCAATTAGGGAAAACATCCATTTGTAAGATAATGCGAGGTCAATGCTAAACGCTAGTGTTAAACAAATAATAAGTAATTTGAATCAGCAATAAAAAATCTTATGTATTTTTAGTCCAGCGTATCTAAAAATAAGTAGTGAAAATCCAGTGGAACAAATTTCGACATTGTTCAAAGGTTACAATCTACGATAAAAAAAATTATATGTAAAAAAAACATTATTACTAAATCATTTTCGATACAGTGTACGTTATAATTATAAAACAATATTTAACAATAACTAATAAATAGTGATGGGCAAAATTGGTTTTGTTCTTGCATTTTCAGTAAACTACAAGACTAAGACCAAAATTGTCTTTATACTAGCAAAACCAAGACCAATGCCGAACGAACAAGTCCAAGACTAAAGCCAAACGAAAGATCATTTCTTCTAGTGGATTGTCCCAGACTTGGTCTTGATCTTGGTCTTAGTCTTGGTCTTTGTCTTGGTATTGGCCTTGCTTTGCTATCACTTTTAAGAAACGATTGAATAATATTGCCCTGTTTATGAGGATGTAATGGAAATGGTAAAGAATTTACAACCAATAATGTAATAAACCGGAAGCATGTCGTTTTGGGGGTTGAGATAAGTCGATGCACCCTTTCCGTTTATAATGAAAATAAAAACTATCTGTCTGAAATTGGTGTTTTAAATTTTCTCTTTCCAAAGAAAAGGTTAGAAGCGTTCGAAATGTGGTGTTACAGGCGAATGATGAGGATACCTTGGATAGAGAAGGTTAGAAATGAAGAGGTATTAGAAAGAAGAGGAGAACAGACGACTCTGTGGAAGTCAATACAAAATAGTCAAGATAGGTTGGTAGGACACCTTCTCAGGCATGAAGGTCTATCATCATCATAAGGTCGTCAGTCCTAAGACTAGACACGCACCTCCACTCTTTCCTATCCTCAGCTAATCTTCGCATTTCCCTAAAACTAGAACAACCCACATCCTTAACTATTTGTGAACAGTAATCTGATCTAGGTCTACCTGTAGTCCTCCTAACTCATGTTTCTGCGTTCTACTAACCTATCTCGCCTATTTATTATCCACAACATACTCATCATTCATCAATAACACCACATTTCAAACGCTTCTAATTTTTCTTTTCCGTCGTGCCCACCGTCCATGTTTCGCACCCGTATAGCGTCGCAAACATACATCTTTAACAATCTTCTTCAAATTTCTAAATTAACCGTTCGCGAGCTAAGCAGTGACTTGTTTTTATCTTTATATCGCTACTACTCTTTCCGTCCTGAGTTATCTATAGTAACTTCCCACATACCTAAAATCAGTCACTTCTTCTGATTTTTGGTCTCCTATCTAATCAGAGACATATTAGGGGCAGAAATAGGAGTTAAGAGGAGTAGAAATAGGCCTAGATTAGATTACTATTCGCAAGTAGTTAAGGATGTGGGATGTTCAAGTTTTAGGGAAATGCGAATTTTATCTCAGGAGTCCAAGACTGATGATGAAAGTTCTGCCGTTTACCGTAAGCTAGTAATTTTTTTACAGATTTAAAGCCTTTCCAATTAGGAATTAAGATAATAGTTTTCAGTTCTCCTTATAAATATTGACCAAAAATGGTAACTTTAACTCTTTAGTAATTGGAAGATTAATAAATTAAAAAGATTTAATCAACAACTACAGAACCGTACTTTAATATGTAAATAAAAAACGGTTGTGCACAAACATTATATTGTAAACCTACAAATTAAATATACGTATGTTACATAATAACTCAATACAGCTCTTCGATTTTATTGAAGCAGATTACAAAAATGAAAATTTGCCTTCTCTTTGCCCGCCTGCCGCTAAAATTTCAGACTAGTAGCCCTGCAGTGGCCACCAGTACGTCCCTGTTCTTGGTAGATTCTGTAGCAAATTTCGCTCCAGAATGTAGTCGCCATATGTAATTTTAGTGATCACAGCCAGGACGAGTAAAACAGTAAAAATCATTATCATGAACTTCTTCATTATTTATGGATTATTTTGACTAATGTTACACTCTATTTTATTAAAAAACAAGGACTCTTCTTGCTTTGTTGAAAGCACAACTAGTTGCTCTTAAACGTAATGTAGGATAAACATTATAATACACTGTAGATTAGTACACAAGACAGGTGCTTTACATAGGTACGATTATCAACGAAAACAAACAATGAAACTACCTATTATCGTTGTTTTCATATTGTAATTGTAGGTACTCAAGTCGAACTAATATTGTAAATGCGAATGTGAATTTTTTTGTTTATTACACTTTCACGCCTTAACGATTCAACCGATTATCATGAAATTTATCCAGAAAAAAATACTGTTTACGGTGGGATCGAAAAATTTATTTTCATCTCGAGAAAAGACAGTATTTAATGTCATTCTACGCAAATTGTATGTTTAACCTACAGAATTAGAAATTTTAGGACTTAAGAACAAGTTTCCAAATTATTGTATTTTTGATCATTTTTGACACGTATTTAGGACATTAATGCGGGCAGAGTAACGGATAAAAAGGAGGATTCTGGAAATACTAGCTATTGCCTATTCCCGACCAGAATTTATAGGGGGCATGCCCCATGTAGCTTGCGGGTCTCATGTGGCTAATGTGGGGCATGTCGATATAGGGATTTCTCCGTAAATTCCTCATGAAAATCCCACCAAAAAAAGTGGTGATATTAAAATGAGTTTTTCCATACGGGTTTTAAGAAGCAAACCTATCACATGTGTAAACTTATAATTAAATCTACCTTATGGGTGCTCGATGAGGCAAATCCGTTTGAAAATACTCTCGGTAAAACGAAAAACTTATAATAATCCCCTTGCCCAATTATGTCGTCGTTTCAATGAAATCTTTTACATTCGCAACAAACTAACAAGTGTACTTCCTGATATTGTTATTATAAGACCACTGAAACCAGACGCTTCAGGTCGAACAACAGTAAAACGATTGCAATTTAAAGAACTATTGACTACAAAACAGCCCAATAGCAAAATCTTACGTAAGAGCAAACAAATTTTACAAATAAGTGATATGTATATATTCCTCCAAATGGAGATATAAATTGTATTGAAATTTGTGGAAAACTACTACGAAAAAGAAAATCCCTTTATACGTATCCATGCGATGTATGGTCCTTCCTTGCCTTAGGGGGCAACCTCATGGGGTCCATTAGGGGTAGTGGGCTACCCATTTAGGGACCCTACCTATACCTCCCTCAAAATGCTAGTCGGGTAGGACTGAATCGACCGTTTCTTGCAAAGGATTCAATAGTGTATACCTTTGGCTAACAATGGTTAAAAATTTAATTGAAAGATGACGTCTGGACCAATTATTCATCCACATCTCTTATTACAATGGGCTTTTATGATGGCATGTGTCTATTGCGACATACAAAATCATTTAGCTATAATTCTCTATCTTATACATCATATTTAGTGTATTGCAAGTAATTTGAATGTTTTGTTGTCATAACTTTTAGGATTGGTCTACGACACGAGTGCAGGATCTCAAAAATTTTGCAATGTACGTTGACAAGCCTATATAGAAAACTGAAATTCTTATTAGGCTTGTCGTTTAAAATACGGACCACTTTTCTTTCGCGTCCCATAATGCAAAAAAAAGGGGGCTATCGATCGCGAGTACCTACACATATTATAGTTAGGTATCGTAGGTACACGAAAGCATTCACGTCACCGTGTACCACGTTGCGCCTTATATTCATGCACGTTGGGGATAAAAATTAATGTGCAGCGCAACAAAAGATATGTAGCGTAGTCCGTAGCCTCGATAATACCGCAATAAATTATATTATTACCTTGTCTGCCGTGTATAATATAAATTGATTGGAATTTCATACCGTGTTCCACTGCAATTNCATCGGCACTGAAATTGCACTTGGTGATTGTCTCTCTGGAAGATATGGGGGTCCATGCGCCGTATGGGATAACGACACCTGTCGCAGAGTCTGTCGGGAAGAGGGACGCAGAAGTGGCCACTGCAGCCCAAGTCTTAAGTGTTGGTGTGAAGGGTGTTAAGGTCTTTTAACACCGAAAAAACATGTCTAGGTTTAAGCAGGTTGGTCAAGCTAAATTGTGAATTATTCAATGAAATGTTTTATGTATCTATCATATAATATTTACATAGTTACCACTAAACTGTTTTGCTTTTCATGTAGTATTTAGAAAAAGACTATATATTAATAAACAGTTGGAAAAAGTAATGTAAAAGTATATATTTTTTGATGGTATAATAACCAGCATTCATGTTCAAGAAAAATTTTAATTGGATCACAACGCACGTCAACCATAAATACCAAAATAAGTAAACTTTTGCAGGTAACAAATGGTTTTTTATACCTATTTACAAATGAGACCGGTTTCTATCCCTCCCCAATTAATCTGATTATTAAATCATTCAGAAAACTTAAGATTCAAAAAAATTTGTTTCTTTCTTAACGTCTGCTGTGAGTATAAATTCACATGTTTTCCCTAATGACAAAAGTTCTGAAGATGGTCCAAAGCCGAAGAGCCGAAACACAAATAAAAATTGACTAAAAACTATTAGGTTGTCTGTTTTACAAAACCCGTTTATTAAGAAAAACATGTGAATTCAACAAAATTATTAATAACTCAAGAACCAATATAAATACAAAATGGAAAAAAACTCTTCCATTTATTAGTCTACAAAAACAATAAATTACGTAACATTTTTTGATCGTGATCATAAAGTCTTCAGCCTCTACTCCTCTTAACTCCTGTTTTTGCTTCTAATCTCTATCATCACCACAAAATCATCAGTATTAAGACTAGTTGAACTATCTCTATTCTCCGCATTTCGTTACAACTAGAGTAGCCCACATCCTTAAGTACTTTTGAGCAGTAATCTAATCTAGGTCTACTTATTCATTTTAACTCTCATTTCTGCCTCTAGTATGTCTCTGATTAGACCTTCATGTCTGAGAAGATATCCTACTAACCTTTCCCTTTCTGCTTCTGATTTGTCTCCAACTAGCCCTTCACTTCTGAATGGTGTCTTACCTTCATATATCTCTAATTATTATTTAATTTCTTATTGGCCCTGTTCCCTTACTCTTTTTAACACCACCTCATTTCTAACCATTCACGGTATTTTTAACATTTTACTATAATACCCCATTGGTAACATTTAACACCGACACAGAGCCGTACCCAATCTTTAACCTTAAATAATCCTTTCCGGATCTCCGAAATAACCTCTCACGTTAAAATAATAGCTATAAATCGTACAATATTTAAGTCAAAATTTCTCATAAAAATTCAGAAATTAAATTGTTTTGGTTAACTTTTATTTCTAAAAATTATATCATTAAAAATCCTGGAACTCAGAATATATCTCCTACTGCGTATTGTTAAGAAATTTACAATATTTAAAAATTGCCAAATCTATATTGCAATAGTCATCATCATAGGGTCGTCCGTCCTATGACTAGTTGGACACGTACCTCCACTCTTTCCTATCTTGAGCTAATCTTCGCATTTCCCTAAAACTAGAACATTCCACATCCTTAACTATTTGCAAACAATAATCTAATCTAGGTCTGCCTCTACCCCTCCTAACTGCGATTTCTACCTCTAATATGACTGACTAGACCTTCATGCCTGAAAAAGGTGTCCAACCTATCTCGCCTATTTCTTATTGAATTCCATAGAGTCCTCTCTTCTCTTACTGTTTCTAATACCTCTTCATTTCTACCCACGTTATCCTCATCATTCGCCTGTAACACCACATTTCGATGGCTTGTAACCTTTTCTTTTCCGCCGCGCCCACTGTCCATGTTTCGCACCCATACAACGCCGTGCTCCAAACATACACCTTTAACGACCTTTTTCGAATTTCTAAATTAACCGTTCGCGAGCATAGAAGTGACTTCTTTTTATTAAAGGCGACACGACCCTGCGCTATCCTCTGCTTTATATCCCTACTACTCCTTCCATCCTCACTTATCTGNCGCGATCCGCGTCTGGCAGTTTCGACAGAATACAGACCACTTCGAATTATTTTGTCCTACCAACCTTTCTCTTTCTGCTTCTGATTTGTCTCCAACTAGCCCTTCATGTCTGAATGGTGTCCTACCTTCATATGTCTCTAACTAGTCTTTAATGTCTTATTGGCTTCCATAACATCCCCTTATCTCTTACTCTTTCTATCACCACCTCATTTCTAACTATTCCTAAGCACGGTATTTTTAACATTTTACTATAATACCCCATTGGTCACATTTAACACCAACACAGAGCCGTACCCAATCTTTCACCTTAAATAATCCTTTTTGGATCTCCGAAATAACCTCTCATGTTAAAATAATAAAGAATAAAACAATAACTATAAATCGTACAATATTTAAGTCAAAATTTCTCATAAGAATTCAGAAATTAAATTGTTTTGGTTAACTTTTACTTCTAAAAATTATATCATTAAAAATCCTGGAACTTTTCAGAATATATCTTCTACTGTGTATTGTTAAGAAATTTATAATATTTAAAAATTGACAAATCTGTATTGCAATAGTCATCATCATAGAATCATCAGTCCTATGACTGGTTGGACACGTACCTCCACTCTTTCCTATCTTGAGCTACACTTCGCATTACCTAAAACTAGAATATTCCACATCCTTTACTCTTTGCGAACAGTTATCTAATCAGGTCTACCTCTACCCCTCCTAACTCCTGTTTCTGACTCTAACATGTCTCTGACTAGACCTTCATGCCTGAGAAGGTGTCCTACTAACCTATCTCGCGTATTTTTTACTGACTTCCATAGAGTCCTCTGTTCGCCTATTCTTTCTAACTTTTTCTACCCACGTTATCCTCATCATCCGCCTATAACACCACATTTCGAAGGTTTCTAACCTTTTCTTTTCCGCCGCGCCCACTGTCCATGTTTCGCACCCGTACAACGCCGTGCTCCAGATCTAAAATGAGAGGTTATCTATTTTTTGTCGTTTTACTTATCGTCGCTATCGGCACTGAAATTGCCCTTGGGGACTGCCTTTCTGGAAGATATGGAGGCGCGTGTGCCGTGTGGGACAACGACACTTGCCGCAGAGTTTGTAGTGAAGAGGTACGCAGAAGTGGCTATTGCAGCCCAAGTCTTAAATGTTGGTGTGAGGGATGTTAAGATGCATTAACGACGAAAAAAATCTTAACATTTTATCTAGCTTTAAGCAGATTGGTTCATATAAATTGTGAATTATTCAATGAAATATTTTATCTATCTAAAATTTGTACCTAATATTGTTACAACTTATAACAAAAAATAGTTGGGAAAATAATATAAAACGTATTTATTGTTGCATGGCATATTTGAATTATTGATTAGACAGGAAAACATTTAGAACTTTAACTATTCTCTATACTAAAATTATGTACAAAAAGATCATCATAAGGTTGCAGTCCTAAAACTGGTTGGACACGTGCTTCCAATCTTTCCTATTCTGAGCTAATTTTCGCATTTCCCTAAAACTAGAACAACCCACATCCTTAACTATACTAATATGTCTCTGATTAGACCTCCATACCTGAGAAGGTGTCTACTAATCTATAACTAAACACAAGCTTTTTTGAACTTCTAAATTAACCGTTCGCGAGTATAGAAATGAGTTCTTTTTATTGAAGGTGACTCGACCCTGCACTATCCTCTACTTTGTATCCCTACTACTCCTTCCTTCCTGACTTATCCAACTTCTTAGATACCTAAAATCAGCCATTTCTTCTAATTTTTCGTCTCCTATCCTTATATTTACTCTTTCCCTACTTTTTCTTCCCTTGCATACCACTATTTTTGTTTTAATGCTATCTCTTACTCCTCCTTGCTAGATGTTGATACTGCTATATCATCTGCAAATCTAAGCATACTAATCTTTTGCCCCTATATACAGTTGTACTGTCTTTAATGATGTTGATCGCATCTTCGATATATAGTTTAAAAAGTAACGGTGCCAGTGTGCGTCCCTGTCTGACCCCCTTCCTAATAATTTCTCTACGTTGCAGCCCTAACTGGCCCCAGTATAACTGCCTGTTGCTCTTTATACAAACTAAGTATCACCCTTCCATCTTTGTAACTCATCCCTACATTTTTAAGTGTATTTAACATTGTTAAAATCTACAAATCCTATGTACGCACTCTTTCCCTTTTCTATCGTTTTCTCTATTGTTACCCGTAAAGCTAGAATGACCTCCCGCTTTGCTCTATTTCGTCTAAACCCATATCGATCGTCCCCTAATAGTTCTTCCGCCCTTTTTTCTATCCTCCTCTGTACAATTCTAGTTAAGATTTTTAACGCATAGGAAGTTCTAAATGTTTCTCACATATCCGCGCCTCTCTTTTTAGGTACGGTTACTACTACGTTCCGTTTATATTCCTCTGGGACTTCCCCGTCTCATAAATGTGACTAACTAGCTTAAACATGCGATCTCTAATCTCTTGTCCTACATATTTTAGAATTTGCCCCTGTATCCCATCTACACCAGGCGCCTTATTACCCTTTAAGAAATTAAATTTGTTTAATGTGAAACACTTCAAAAAGCAATTGCAAAGTATCGAATGCGTGCAATAGCGCGCACATCGATTTACTAGTGTATTTAAATAGTGTATTATTAATGTATTCTGGAAAGCACGAGTTGTGGCATGGACGAGTCGGAAACATGTTAAAGATAATGTTTTGTTTTTTTTTTTATCCGATGTATGTTGTTAACAACAAAAACACAAAGCGTTTGTGTAATACGAAAGCCTTGGTAGATTGTCTTTGCTTCAGTATAAGCAAACGTTCGAAGCTCTCGTCATTCGTAAATAAACAACACTGTGGTTCACTGCTGTATACAACTGTGTTAAGTGCAACAACAAAATTGATTAAATATTGAAATTGTACGACGCCCCTCTCCCAATCGTAAAAAATGAAGGGTTATTTGATTTTTGCCGTTTTACTCATCGTCGCCATCGGCACTGAAAATGCACTTGGTGATTGTGTTTCTGAGATATGTAGGACCATGCAACGTATGGGACAACGACACCTGCCGCAAGGTATGCCGGGAAGAAGGACATTCTAGCGGCCATTGCAACGATACTCTCAAATGTTCGTGTGAGGGCTGTTAGGGTTTCTATTAAAGCAAAAGAGAAAGTATATTTGCTGTCCTGAATCACTTAATAAATTTACAAAATATAATTATTTTAATCAATAAAATGTTGTTTTATTATGTTTAATATGACACGGCTAAAAATTAAGGTTATGATTACTTATCATATAATTAAATGTTTAACTTTATAAAGTGTCTTCTACTNTTACATACTTAAAAACCAATTCGCTCCAAGAATTTTTAACATTCTTTTTTTGTTTTATTAATGATTTATAATGCGAAAGGTTTTCTTGCGTAAAACTGCTTTAAACCGTACAAGTTTCATTCGTTTTCAGCGAAGCCATCAAGGCCACACGTGACATTTGTTAATTACTCAAACAAATTATCGATTGCCTGTAAATTTACGAAAATGCACACACAATGAGACAATCGAGATTGCCAAGAAACCATTTCGTTTGTAATATATTGTGCAAGCACATCCCGATGTTTCTGTTTGCTTCTCCTCCTCTAAAACCATGCATACTTACATGTCATTGTCGGGTACGCGTTACAGAAAACGATATTACAAAACGCTATCGCAAAGGACATATTCAATTTTTGCGCAATGTCCAAAATAATCGACTAACACTCGACGTTGCATAGTTTTGGAACCGACGATTTCTTAACCGATACTGACATTCCTATTTATTGTACTAAGAAATTATTTTTAATAAGTAGAATAAACAGCGTCGAGCATAATATTGAAGATGGTGAATGCTCCCTGACCATGAGTTACTACTAGGGTTGCCACCTTTTCAGGCTTTACATAAAGTATTTCTCGACTAAAAGGTTTAAAAAAAAGCACTCGGCATAAAAATAAAGTATTTAATTTTTTGTTTTTAAAAACATATTTTTTGTTACACCTAGCAGCCAGTAACAAATTGCTGTCGCTCTTAAATATAATAATAGTCTTTAAACATAGCAAACAAAGATTTCAGTAAACTGAGGGTCCATTTCTAATTAGTTTTAATGAAACTTTATTCCTGTCGTCCCGCTACTTTGCGTTCATAACAGGGAATACTCTTTCTGTAAATGCTGAAGTGGCCGGAACGGATGGCAAAAGTGATACTACTTTGAATAGATTTGGGAAATCAGGTTGTTCCGTAAATATGGCTTGCCGTTTTTCTGTGCAATATTATTGATGTAAAAATACTCTGAATTTCGACTAATCCCTTACAAAATTACGATGTTTATCCCCTTAATAAATGACCGAATTCTTTTCTGTTTACCGATTGTATTCGCGAATAATAAAATTTTTAAGCGCGAATACAAGAACTGGGTTGCAATTTTTCACCAGCGAATAAGGAAACCGTGAATAAGGAACTTTTACTGTAATCTAAAGCATGTTCCCTGACGATGTATCGTGAAACCGTTGATAAAACAACAGCAACCTTGTACTTGATTAAAATAACAAAATAACATCTAACAAGTAAGCTGATAAGAGTTTTATGTCTAACGATAAGACCCGTGACACCTTATTGTGTGCATGCTGAACTCAAAAACTTTATTGTACGTATGTATTTAAAATGCACTTTTCTACTAATTATAGGATTAAAACCAGGTGTAGTGCCCGACAATTGAATTCTAATATCCCGAACGACATCCAGTCAAATTCTGAATTTGTCTTTATTGTAGACGTAAACTGAAAAGCTCGTTTGTAACCTACATGTCGATACAAATCGAAACAGGAACCGTGGTAATCTTCTTTACGACTACAGGGTATTCATCTTTAATCGTAAAAGTCAGTAAAATTTGAATCATTCGATTTTAGAGAGCGTCAATTCATAATATCGGTCGAATTCTCAGAAACCAAAAATTTGTTTTTTTTTTTAGAGAAGATATTTTGTCCTTCACTGTAAACTTAGCTCTGATTATTGACTTTAAGAACCTGCTGATTACGTTGAGTTTATCTAATATATCGATCAAATAAGCCATTTTCATTATCCATTTCTCATCATGCAATATACATAGTTCGACATGACTTACAGACGTAAAAATTGGTTGTCCAATTATTGCTCCATCTTCCGTGCGTAGAAGGGGTGATTTATGTTGACTTCTCAAATCTTCGTATACTTTTTTAAAAAGCCTTGGCTGCAATACATCTGTTACTAACGATATTCAATAGTTACATTTGAAAATTACGGTAAATATCTAAAGAAATAAATAAGTCACACCGCTTTGTAAACGTGCAAGAAAATAGTAATAAACCAATGAACAATTGTGTCCAATTTATTGTGTCAACGTAAAACCGAATGTCTAAATGTCTCTTAGTTTAGTAAAATAGTGATGATTTAATGCATTTTACAAAATATTAAATCTTAGTCAATTTACCCCTGGCCCGGGGTAGGTAGATCATATGCCCGGGGTAGGTAGATCATATGCCCGGGGTAAGTTGACTCATGTACCAATAAGAGTCAAATCATGAGAAGGAGCAAATAATTAAACATTTTTTTAATATAATTGAGCCTTTTGTTAAAAAATAAACAAATTAAATCAGCTATTCAAGCATTTCTTACAATGTCTTTAACAAAATTATCGTAAACAGTGATCAAGTTAGTGAAGAATAAATTAACGTTGCTTTTGTTAAATGATGTAGCTCTCAATAGGCTTATTGCTTGAGGTAATTGGATTGATAGAGAAGGATGACGTTTAAGGAAAGAGCCCAACCAATCTTCACCAGCTAACAATTTTTCTCTCCAAGAATTTGGCATAACTTTGTTATATTTTTTTTTGAGAACTCATGCTAATTTTCGAGTCTCATATGGCGTCAAGCCAAATAAATATCTGCTGCCTTCCTTCAATAACTGACTAAAGCTTCCTCTTCTAGATTAGTAAAAATTTGTATATTTTTTACACATCCGACTGTGTCCAGGGTTAATTCTGCTCTCGTGAATTTCAGATTCTGTTCTAATTTTTCTTTTAATTTGGCCACGTAACGATTTAAAAGTCCAATAAAAAGTTAATTTACGTGTTGTTTTCAACTACATATTTCATTGGGGTTGGTTGAATAATTATTCAACCAGCCCCGAAAAAAATTGGTCTACCAACCCCAGACGCCATTTTTAATTTTGATCGCATGGCTAGCCTAAACACTGCCGTTGACTTGAAAAATAAGATATGAAATATGATAAATGTGCCCTCATTAAATGCTAGGACTAATAGAAAAATGATTTACATAAAACGAGTAGGCATCAGATCAAAAAATACAATATATCAAAATATT
>NW_020440480.1:31323-32274 GCF_000699045.2 Agrilus planipennis | reverse complement strand
TTAAGTTAATTCACTTGTTATTATTTTTGGCTAAATATGCTTTTAAATAAAGCATATTCTTAAATTTTAACGAGGCAGTTTAAATAATTTTGCAAATGGTACTGTACACTTTTGTCTAGTTCTCGCTCGATGATCGGTGGAGAAATGAGCTCCGCAGACAAATGTGATTGAATTTGGAATTATGCTATGGCGCATTCTAATAAAGGAAAGGGGCATATCTCTAACTTCCTGAAACGAACAGTACTATTTCCTATTCTGAGCTAATGTTTGCATTTCTCTAAAACCATTTGTAAACAGTCCACCTCTAGTTCTCTTAATTCCTCTTTCTGCTTGTAATACATGTCTAAGTAGTCCTTCATGTCTAAGAAAGTGCCCTATAGTCGGGGCAATCAAAATTGGCAAGTCCGCAATAAATTATCTGTGAGAATCGTATTTTCTTTCTTGTTTCCACTTGGGTATGTAGTCATTTGCTGCGTTTTAAACACGCGACTAAGTTGAACTTGAACTTTCTTTGAAGTCCGATGCTGGCAACATGCTTACATTCTGCTTGTCTGCATCTCTTTCTGTTACACATTAATTGATATGTTATTCCTTTTTCTTTATTGGTGTCCGTAACAATTCCTATAGTTCATTTACTTTCTCCAGCGATGTGCCCCTTCCAATGTCTTGGATGCGAGCTGGCAAAATCGTAGGCAGGGAGAAAAAAGCTCATTATACTCTCGACTCTTGTTCATTAAACATACTTTTTCATACAGTAACTGCCAAAAGTTTTGTTCAATCATGAATAGTAGTGCGAGTCGAAAACAAGCGTTAAAGCCTTTAATATGTCTTCAAATATAAATAAACATCTCGTTGATATTTTCAGTAGTAAATGGTACCAATAACAGCACATTTGAGCAATGCAATTGTAGTGGATAAAATGGTCAATTTTTCCGTGCAGTACTGTACGGA
>NW_020440480.1:29266-30790 GCF_000699045.2 Agrilus planipennis | reverse complement strand
GTTTCTGCCTCTAATATGTCTCTGACTAGACCTTCATGCCTGAGAAGGTGTCCTACCAACCTATCTCGCCTATTTTTTATTGACTTCCATAGAGTCCCCTGTTCTCCTATTCTTTCTAATACCTCTTCATTTCTAACCTTTTCTATCCACGTTATCCTCATCATTCGCCTGTAACACCACATTTCGAACGCTTCTAAACTTTTCTTTTCCGCCGTGCCCACTGTCCATATTTCGCACCCGTACAACGCCGCTGTCCAAACATACACCTTTAACCATCATTTTCGAATTTCTAAATTAACCGTTCGCGAGCATAGAAGTGGCTTCTTTTTATTAAAGGCCACACGACCCTGCGCTATCCTCTGCTTTATATCCCTACTACTCCTTCCCTCCTGGCTTATCTGACTTCCTAGATATTTAAACCTAGCCACTTCTACTAATTTTTCGTCTCCTATTTTTATATTCGCTCTTTCCCTACTTTTTCTTCCCTTGCAGACCAGTATTTTAGTTTTACTTTTATTTATTTTCATACAGTACTGATCTGTCAGGACCGCTTCCATTTTATTTAAAGCTGTCTCTAACTCCTCCTTGCTAGATGCTAATACTGCTATATCATCTGCAAATCTAAGCATACTAATCTTTTGCCCCCGTACATCTAACCCTACAGTTGTACTGTCTTTAATGATGTACGGATTAAAAAGCAGCGGTGCCAGTGTGCATCCCTGTCTGACTCCCTTCCTAATATTTACTTCTCTGCGTTGCATCCCTAGCTTTGCATCTTCTGATAAAGAAGGAAATTATTTTCAAAATCAACTACTTATACTTCCTTACGAAAAAAAAAAATCTGCCGTCGGCCCAAGTTAGCAGGTATGAATACGAAATAATCTCACTTCTAGAAGTTGTCTAAATTGTAGCTATGAATACGTTCAAAGTAGGTACTCTATACCGTACCTATTTTGTTACTCAGAAGATAGGTAATGTCTGGTGGCGCAGTAAATATTTAATTTTGTTTTTAATTAGCCGAGGCGGAAAGGTTTTCTTATTTATTTTCCAAGTCTCAAAAACAAGAAGGTTATCACTTATGTAGATTAATGAGGATGAAATATCGTATGTTTTTTTTTAGTCGCAGTAGGGAATTCCAGCATCATTAATATTATTCATAGATAATAATTGTAGAGCAGTGCAGTATAAACAACAGCTATTAGACGCACTTTTATCGATCTTGACCTTCACAACTCTATTTGAATTCATAACACAATTCCGATGTTATAATTATAAAGTATCAATTAAAAATTTTTTTTTTAATTTCATGATAAATTGCTTATTTTATTTCTAACCATTTAATCTGTTGTTATTATTTGAAATCCAGTATGAATTTCCCACAAAGGCGTATGAAACATTTAAAGAAACATTATTTTTTCATGAGAAGCTCTTAATTTCATGTTACCAAACACAGAAGCATCAAAATTATTTTTTAATTAAATATATTAATTTCGTATCACGTAACACGAAATTTATTATTTCTCA
>NW_020440480.1:25073-28485 GCF_000699045.2 Agrilus planipennis | reverse complement strand
TTTTTTAGTACCTATAGATAGTATTTATTTACCTCATGATATGCTGCAAAACCTTATTAATCACGAATTTCTAATTTTATGTACTCTTGTCTCCTATTATACCTCCCAAACATCCTTAATATTATTCAACAGAAAAATGTCAGCTAAACAGTAATTAAGTACGTTAAGTTCTTTTGCATAATATCGCTATGGTTTTGATTTTTAGGGATTAACAAAGTAATCCAATGATACTACTAAGAGGGGGTGGCATATCATTCCCATCAATTACAATATGGGTAATAATATTTTATATTCGATTAATTCGATAATACGAAAATAACCGAAAAATAGTAAATTCTGTAGCTATTGCATATAACACGAATTTAATTAGTTTATTTTACAAAAAAGTCGCGAATGATTAATTCAAAAATTCGAAAAAGATTGTGTGTATGTTTGGAACGCAGCGCCGTACGGGTGCGAAACATGGACGGTGGGCGCGGCGAAAAAAAAAACGTTAGAAGCGTTCGAAATGTGGTGTTACCGGCGAATAATGAAGATGCCGTGGATAGAAAAGGTTAGAAATGAAGAGGTATTAGAAAGAATAGAAGAATAGAGGACTCTATGGAAGTCAAGAAGAAATAGGCGAGATAGGATGGTAGGACATCTTCTCAGGCATGAACGTCTAGTCAGAGACATATTAAAGGCAGAAACAGGAGTTAAGAGGAGTAGAAGTAGACCTAAATTAGATTACTGTTCTAGTTTTAGGGAAATACGAAGATTAACTCAGGATAGGAAGGAGTGGAAGTGTGTGTTCAACCAGTCTTAGGACTGACGACCTTACTCTTTCGTAATTTCTTTCCCTTTTGAATATATTACGTATTACAAAAATCAAATGCAATCAACACCTTTTACGTTTCACTCTTATTGCATAAGCCTTCTTCGAGGTAGATTGGTTACTAATCGAATCTACTTTGTCCGTTCTTTCCCTCTTTCCACAAGCAGTAAATAAGAAGGAGAGAGATATCCTCTAATACGTTCGATTTTTGGCCAACATTGAGACTAAGAGAAATATCCCTAGATCTAGGAAACTTAGAGGCAGCTTAAAGAAAAGGGGATTTTTATTTAATTTATGATATTATTTAACTTTTGTGCCAAATAAGTTCTTCTTTTAAAAAGTTAACTTTAAATTTTTTTAAATACTTGTGAATAGTAAACAAAGAAAAAAAATCTTCCCTTTTTGAGACAAATGATTTTTTATTGGTTACACATCCTTTTTTCCGCCTAATTTTTCGTCTCCTATTNATAGAGAAGGATGACGTTTAAGAAAAGAACCCAACCAATCTTCACCAGCTAACAATCTTTCTCTCCAAGAATTTGGCATAACTTTATTATTTTTTTTGCGAACTCATTTTCGAGTCTCATATGGCATCAAGTCATAATGAATATCTGCTACCTTCTTTAAATAACTGGCTAAATTTTCCTCTTCTAGATTAGTAAAAATTTGTCTATTTGACTAAAAAGTTAATTTACGTGTTGTTTTCAATTACAATTTTTCATTGGGGTTGGGTGAATAATTATTCAACCAGCTCCGAAAAAAATTGGTTTACCAACCCCAGACGCCATTTTCAATTTTGATCGCAGGACTAGCCTAAACACTGCCGTTGACTTGAAAAATAAGATGCGAAATATGATAAATGTGCCCTCGTTAAACGCTAGGACTAATAGAAAAATGATTTACATAAAACGAGTAGGCATCAGATCAAAAAATACAATATATCAAAATATTGCTTATGTGATTGAAATATGAAAAACATGTCACTGTTCGAAAACGACGCACTACCGCGATGTGGCGCTTCAGACAACTGAGCGGGACGCTAAATGTAATGCTTGGCTATGATCAGATGACATAGTTCATACACTGTCGAGTGTCGACCAGTTTTCGGTAGTTAGTCTACCTACCCCTAAGTCAACCATCCCCGGTCTCCCCTACTTAACAGCAGTAAACTGCACTGCCCGTACGCGACTCCANTTCAACCAACTTTTCAAGTAAAAAACAAATACTCATTGAAATATGTTAAACCTTCAAATTTTTGTAACAAAGTTTGTGAACATAAAAGATTAAATTCAAAAATGCATTGGTACATAACGAAAATTCAGTATTATAAGTCCTTTACAAAGCTCAATTATGAGAGATTAGTTATTTGTGTTCAGCGACTCTCAAAACCCTCTACTAAATTATTTCAAGTAATTCTTCATTGTCATAAGGCCGTCAGTCCTTAGACTGGTTGGACACGTACTCCCACTCTTTCCTGCCCTGAGCTAATTTTCGCATTTCCCTAAAACTAGAGAAACCTACATCCTTAATTATTTACCAACAGTGATATAACCTAGATCTACCTCTATCCCTCCTGATTCCCGTTTCTGTCTCTAATATGTCTCTGACCTTCATGCCTGAGAAGATGTCCTACTAAAGACAAGTGTATGATACCCCGGTCTCTGTCGCTGCATATTCGTATTCAGCGACCCTCAAAACCCCTGAGCAACAAAATTGCTTTTATCATTACCGACAGAGTATTTTTTTACAACAAATCTTCCTCGACTAATAAAAATAATATAGAAAGTCCATTAAAGACAGTACAACGGTAGGGNATACTTTTTCATACAGTAACTGCCAAAAGTTTTGTTCAATCATGAATAGTAGTGCGAGTCGAAAACAAGCGTTAAAGCCTTTAATATGTCTTCAAATATAAATAAATATCTTGTTGATATTTTCAGTAGTAAATGGTACCAATAACAGCACATTTGAGCAATGCAATTGATTGTAGTGGATAAAATGGTCAATTTTTCCGTGCAGTACTGTACGGATTATACGATCTTCGCCGGTTAGTAGTTTGGCCGAGAGCTGTCTCCTTGCTTTTTTGGCTTAGTGCTGTTCTTTTCTACTTTGCGCCGATCAAACTGAAGATCACATCGCTACAAAAAGTAAACGAAGTATACCTGACATCTCTTTTCTATGTTTTAATCTTTCTATTTGCACGAATAAATACGCATAGATCGGAAACTCTTGATGTTATCCTCTATGTTTAATAAGCACTCTATATAACCTTATACTAAAATGATAGAGAAAAAAATTTTTTCTAATATTTTTCAGAATATTTACTAGCAATACTGAAAGGTTAACTTGTTACCTACCAAGTAACAATTCAATATTTTGTAATTAATTTATTATTTCCAAAAATAGTAGAATTACAATAAGACAACAATTTATTCAATAATAATGAAAATACCTATTTTATATTTTATATTTTGAATACATTTTTCATTTGACATTTTAAATATAAAATAACAGAATAGTTTCATATTTTGCTTCTTCTACTTCAAATTATATCTCCTACATCTCTGCCTTTTACCATCGAACTTTTAATTTTCTATC
>NW_020440480.1:12138-21484 GCF_000699045.2 Agrilus planipennis | reverse complement strand
CTTTTCCATTTTTACGAAAACCACAGAGGCGTCTTGTTCAGCGTGCTGTCAAACCTACACTAGCAAGGAGATCGGGCTGAAACTATAGCTACAAGCTATCCAAGGATGGTACTATAGAATGTCACATCAAGGTAGGCCTAGTGGCGTCATCTCTTGGTTAGGCCGGAAACTTATCAATCCACCCTCGTATAAGAAAATGTTGATAAAAACACTAGTGAGTAGCTGATTTTTGCTGATTGGCTGCTAACGGTGTGATAAGGAACTTTATTCCAAAAGTAAAAAATCTTTGTTATTTTATTGCAAACGCAAACTGTAATCTAAATATTAAACAAAACGGTCAAGAAAGGTCAGTAAAAAACTGTACGTATAAAACCCGACGATGTTAATTTTATTCAAAGAATGTATTTAAATAGTGTATTATTAATGTATTCCGAGGTCTGGGAAATACGAGTTGAGGCAGGGCCAAGTTCCAAACGCGTTAAAGATAATGTTTTGTTTTTTTATCCAATGTATGTTATTAAAAACAAAAACACATCGCGTTTGTGTAGTATAAAAGCCTTGGTTGATTGTCAATTGCTGCAGTACAAGCAGACGTTCCAAGCTCTCATCATTCGTAAATAAACAACACTGTGTGTCACTGCTCTATACAACTCAGTTAAGTGCTACAATAAAATTAATTAAATATTGAAATTGTACGACGTCCCACTCTCAATCGTATAAAATGAAGGGTTATTTGATTTTTGCCGTTTTACTCATCCTCGCCATCAGCACCGAAATAGTATTTGGCGATTGTCTTTCTGGAAGATATGGCGGCCCATGCGCTGTTTGGGACAACGAAGCTTGCCGCAGAGTATGCCGGGAAGAAGGACGCTCTAGTGGCCATTGCAGCCCAAGTCTTAAATGTTGGTGTGAGGGTTGCTAAGGTTTATTTTTAAGGCAAAGAGAGTCTATTTGCTGTGCTAAATTTACAATTTCACATAATGTAATCAATTATGTGTTTTATACGGCACAGCTTAAAGTATATGTTATTATTTCTTATTATGTAATTAAATATTAAATTTTACAAAGTTCTATCTTTTACTTTTCGATAAATGTGATAATTATTTTAAATCTGAAAAACAAGGAAATAATAATTTAGTATAATTAATAGTAACACAGATATTAAGCGTATTAAGAGAAGGAAGTACGTACTAGAATAGAACACAAGTGATAAATATCTGGATTATTGTACATACTTCCAAATCATCCTGAAATTTTGAAATGTTGTGAATATACACTAGTGGCCAGTTGAGAATAGAGATGTTTTGTCACACACCTTCAACCAACTTTTCAAATAAAAAACAAATAGTCATTGAATTAAAGCACAAAAATATGTGAAACCTTCGAATTTTTATGACAAAGTTTATGAACATAAAAGATACAATTCAAAAATGCATTGGTACGTAAGAAAAATTCAGTATTATAAGTCCTTTACAAAGCTCGGTTATGACAGATTAGTTATTTGTGTCAGCGACTCTCAAAACCGTCTACTAAATTATTTCAAGTAATTTTTCATTATCATAAAGTCGTCAGTCCTAAGACTGATTGGACACGTACCTCCACTATTTACTGTACTCAGCTAATCTTCGCATTTCCCTAAAACTAGAGCTTAATTATTTGCGAATAGTAATCTAATCTAGATCTACCTCTACCCCTCCTGACTCCCGTTTCTGCCACTAATATGTCTCTGACCTTCATGCCTGAGAAGAAGTCCTATTGAAGACGAGTGTAATACACACTCAGTGTATGACGGTGGTCCCAGGCAGCAGGTACCTCTGTCTCCGTCGCTGCATATTCGTATTCAGCGACCCTCAAAACCCCTGAGTAACAAAATTGCTTTTATCATTACCGACAGAGTATTTTTTTACAACAAATCTTCCACGACTAATAAAAATAATATAGAAAGTCCATTAAAGACAGTACAACGGTAGGGATAGATGTGCAAGGGCAAAAGATTAGTATGCTTAGATTTGCAGATGATATAGCAGTATTAGCATCTAGCAAGGAGGACCTAGAGATAGCTTTAAATAAAATGGAAGCGGTACTGACAGATCAGTACTGTATGAAAATAAATAAAAGTAAAACTAAAATACTGATATGCAAGGGAAGAAAAAGTAGGGAAAGAGCGAATATAAAGATAGGAGACGAAAAATTAGAAGAAGTGGCTGATTTTAGATACCTAGGAAGTCAGATAAGTGAGGATGGAAGGAGTAGTAGGGATATAAAGCAGAGGATAGCGCAGGGTCGTGTCGCCTTTAATAAAAAGAAGTCACTTCTATGCTCGCGAACGGTTAATTTAGAAATTCGAAAAAGGTTGTTAAAGGTGTATGTTTGGAGCACGGCGTTGTACGGGTGCGAAACATGGACAGTGGGAGCGGCGGAAAAGAAAAGGTTAGAAGCGTTCGAAATGTGGTGTTATAGGCGGATGATGAGGATATCGTGGGTAGAAAAGGTTAGAAATGAAGAGGTATTGGAAAGAATAGGAGAACAGAGGACTCTATGGAAGTCAATAAAAAATAGGCGAGATAGGTTGGTAGGACACCTTCTTAGGCATGAAGGTCTAGTCAGAGACATATTAGAGACAGAAACAGGAGTTAGGAGGGGTAGAGGCAGACCTAGATTAGATTACTGTTCACAAGTAGTTAAGGATGTGGGTTGTTCTAGTTTTAGGGAAATGCGAAGTTTAGCTCAGGGTAGGAAAGAGCGGAGGTGCGTATCCAACCAGTCTTAGGACTGACCACTTTATGATGATGATGAAAAAGTCCAATAAGTGCAGTTTAAAGCTTTTGAGAAGTGTTAAGCTTTTCTTAAAGGGTTCAATAAATTACCTATTCATTTTCACTAGCCTGATAAAACAATGTCCAATTTTTTGTTCGATTACCGTTTTACGTAACCTGTAGGTATGTGTTGGGCTCTGCAACAACTTCTTTATATATGTCATAATAAAAAAATGAAATGTTGGGTACTTTACGCCCCTATCGATATTTGTGAAGACGCCGAGAATTCATATAATCTAAAACATGCTCCCTGACGATGTACCGTGAAACCTTTGACAAAACATCAGCAAACTTGTACCTGATTAAAATAACAAATGAACATTTGCAATTTACACAACAGTTTCTTATAGTTAAGCTTCTAAGGGAAGAACAGAACCCTTATACCTTATAGTATCGACCCTTCCCGTATCCGTCTGTGGTCCACCAGTCACTACGAAACGTAGGATTTGGAACTCTGTTAGGTAGCCTTCACTTTATTTTAGGATTTTGTACGTATCCAAAAGGTTCACTGGAATCAAATTGTGATTACGCCTGTAACGCTGTCTGTCTGTCCATTTTTGAGATACTTCTAACATGTAAAAAGAAATCGACCATCGACTTGAAATCCATATAATATTATGTAAAAAGGTAAAGTAAGTACAACAAAGTTCCAAAAGGGTGTGCTATACAATTTCCCGACACCCGTATGCGATTTTGTACAGTGAGGTATCAGTTGACGAAAGTGCAACTCGGGAAGCAATATCCACGCAATTAAAATACATTCCTAATAATAAGGAGTAGATATAATTTTTTATTCGGGAAGGAATGATGCGTTTTCATCCCTGAAATCGGGGATAAATATCATACTTGCGATAGGGGTTTAGTAAATGGGTTGTCTCACATCCTTGTTAAAATTAGGGTATTTTATAGCAGAAAACTGCTGTACCGGGGCGCGAATCCGACCAGATTTCGGATAATTTTATTGGCAACTGCAAAACGTTCATACAAATTGGATTTAAATACATTGAAATAGAATTCGTTTAAGGCGTGTCGTTTATAGGGACGCAAGGTAACAAGGGTGTCAACAATTTCTTTTTCCATTTTGTTGTGCTTAAGTTGTAGTTATTTACCTTAATTGTGCCCGTGCTTCTTCCAACTTAGTCCTTATGATTATATATAGTAATTTGAAAATGAATCTATATCTTTTTATAAATAATTCCTTGAATAAAACACAAACGGATGACGTAGTGCTCACTCTATATGTAGTCGACATAAAACAAGAATTAAGTGTGTGTTTGTATTATCAATCAAGTATATTTATAGAACAAAACAGATTTCCTTTTTAAAAACATCGATTTCTAATGTAAATAACAAAATAAAAAAATAGAGAGCGCTATCTAATTGTTCTCGACTAATTTTAGAGGTTCACGTAATTAATGTTTCTTTACTACGTCATAACAAGCTAACAAGTTGCAATTGAATTCTATACACACACACGCAGTGATCTTTGGTTATAATTATCAATTTTCATTGTCGTTTATAATTATTTTGAGAACCCTCAGTATTCTGGATATGTTGTTGGGTTTTATTTAATCATTCTAGATTTCTAGTAAAAAAATATGCAGGGATCGAAAACTCTTCTTGTTATTCTGCATGTTTAATAAGCACTGTATATTATAACCTTCTAATAAAGTAATAGAGAAAGAATTTTTTTCTCATATTTTTCAGAATATTTACCGGCAATACTGAAATCTTTACTGTTACCTGATCGTCATCATGGATCGTCAGTCCTAAGACTGGTTAGACACGCACCTCCACTCTTAACTCTTAAGTGAATTAACTTAACGTTCTACACACCTATAAAACTTTCGCTTTGTTTTCTATTGTTAATTTGTATACATTTTTGTTTTAAGAAATTGCTCAACATTTCCGTCTAGTACTGTACAGTTCTAGTCGATCTCTTAAGACCGCCCATCGAGAGTTCTCCTCGTTCAAGCTTGTTCCAACTATTTCTGTCTTGTTCACGCCTAGTGTGTATTCTATCTATCTTCGCGCAGATTTCTTCAAGGTCACAATTCTAACAAATTGAAATAGACACTACACAGTATGCATGTCATGTCATTCAGATACCTGCGCTGTAAGGTCAGTTTTTACAAGTCGATCTCAAAGTTTAGTAGTAATGTTATCTGTGATATCTCTCGATCTGCCATTTTTGAAGGGTGGCCCTAGATAGTGTTATTAGGTAAAAGTTGTCAATGTTCAAATGATGACTTGTGACAGTTTGCGCCAGGAAGGAAGTGTCTGTCCCAAACACATGCTGCTGCGCGGTGGCTTCTGGAGTGTACGACCGGCTTTATTGTTCTTTTCAATATGCATGCCATGCCATCTAGACACCTGCGACGTAATTAAGTGTAAGAAGTCGGCCTCTCTAATTAAAAAGAACATTAATTAACTCACAACAAGTGGAAATTCTTTAATTACCTACAGATGGCATTAATACTCCGTCTTTGGATATTTACAATACATTTCATAATAAATGTGTGTAGTACTCTCCAGCTCATTCTAATAGGAATCGCATTTACTTTAATTTCGTTTTTAGCCTTTTTTGAGCGATTTTGTATACATTTCATAATAGTATCACTTCAATTTCTTAGCATGTCATCAGGTGTTTCATACTCTGAATTATTCGTAAAGTCATATTAATTCGTTTCTTTTTAATTGTATTTGCCATGAATTCAAAACATAATCCTAAACCAAAATTCAATTAAGCTAACTTTTTAATGCGTTTTTCTGTAAATTAAGTAAGTGTCTATTTGGTGGTTGTGAAAAACATTGACGATTTTCATTTCTCTGGGAAGCAAATTTTACTAATAACTGTAGTCAGACCTCATCATTTATCCTGCTTATTCCAACTTTATTCGTTCAATTCACAAATCATAAGGTTCTTACTCAACCGAATTTTATATCAGCTGATTCATTCGATAATTTTAAGAACAACATTAAACAAGTTTGGGCACCGTTGTTCTCTCCGAATAGTCGAAACATAAACAAATCGGACATAAACTACGTAAACATAATCGACTATATTGTGTGACTTATTTTTATTTTCATAATCGCCTACATCTGTAATTCCAAAAATAGTTATTTTACTTCTAAACTTATTTTTTCCTTTCTACATTAAATCTATCGTTCCATCCCTCAAAACTNTGTATAGGTACACCTATTTTTGTGTTTTGTTTTTTAATTCGAATAATTACGCAATAATATACACCAATTATGCAGTAATAGACAAACTATTATTTTATTTAACATGATTCTTGACTTAGTGTAAAAAAGAAAATTTAAACTTAATATTTGACGATTAATGTCTCCTACGTTTAAATACACCGCCCGACACGATGCGATGATGCCGCATTTCTTCCATGTAAAACAATGTGGAAGTCAGTACGTTTTGCCTGTAACAAGTTTATATTCGACACTAGCGCCAGTCATCTACGCTTGAACTAAAATAAAATTTGCCGGAGATGTGAGGTCAGAGTGACTTCCACAGTGATTTTTCATATTATGCTTCTAATGACATCTACTATCTAATTCAGTTAATACCAGCTCAATTCGTTGTCACGTCCGAAAGTGGACGTGACTCCGTAATATATGAAGTCACAACGGTAACTACGTATCTCAAATGGAAGTGACAACATACCTTGCATCAATATATATATATATATATATATATATACGTGTGTGTGTATAGGTATTAATAAACATAACAATAATAATACATAATTGCTTTCTTTTGTTACTCAGCCATTTATTTTTTCGTGTTTTCTTTAAATGAAAAGTACTTTTTATTAAATCGTATTTATTACAGCCGATAGTTCAAATTAAAGATCAATAAAATTATAACCGCACCTATTCTTTGTCCGCAAAATTTAGATGTAATTTCCTCATTTCGAAAACACTCGCTGTTTTTATCAGTTCGTTGTAAGAAGGATTTTAATTATGTGTTAAAATATAAAAAACTATTCTATTATCCATACTTAACCATTAGCAAAATCGTATTGTGCCAATATTATCAGCATTAACAATTAAACTGAGAAAGTTTATTAAAAATTATCACCTGAAGTAATCGCTTTTTACTAATTTACTGTACATTCGAACTCATTAGGTCCAAAAATTTGAAGATATTTTTCCTATCAAACTTCATTAAAATCGTCTTTAATATTGCAACGAATCAAATACAAATATAGTTTAAGTATAAAGACAACGGTTAATTAGTCTTATAAATGACCAAATAAGTCGAAACAACAAGCGAGTATTTAATAATTTTAATATTCTTGCTTCGGGTGCCACTGGAAGCTGCTATGAGCGGCTTAAATCAACCAATAGCAGTCGTCATTTGTGATCGCCACGAAACGTTTTTTTAAGAAGATAATGATCCCCACTTATAATAAATTGTTTGAACCAGTTTAGGTCCTTGGTCATTTTATAAACTTCGACCTAGGAGCAAACCGAGCGGCATGGCCTAGAGCAGAGCCGGGCAAACTTTAACTTCGCAGGAGCCGCTACATGAGGTTAGTTTGAGTCACTCCATACCCTTCAATGAGTACGAGAGAGTAAGCAGTAATGAATAATTTTGTTTTGTCTTTTTCTTCTCCCTTCCACTCCCATATGAAGCCCCTTCATCCCGTTGACGAGCGAAGCCACTCTCGCAACTTAAATAATACCTACGAAAATTTTCGTTACTACGTTCGCAAAACTATTGGGTTTGNGAGTAGAAGTAGACCTAAATTAGATTACTGTTCTAGTTTTAGGGAAATACGAAGATTAACTCAGGATAGGAAGGAGTGGAAGTGTGTGTTCAACCAGTCTTAGGACTGACGACCTTACTCTTTCGTAATTTCTTTCCCTTTTGAATATATTACGTATTACAAAAATCAAATGCAATCAACACCTTTTACGTTTCACTCTTATTGCATAAGCCTTCTTCGAGGTAGATTGGTTACTAATCGAATCTACTTTGTCCGTTCTTTCCCTCTTTCCACAAGCAGTAAATAAGAAGGAGAGAGATATCCTCTAATACGTTCGATTTTTAGCCAACATTGAGACTAAGAGAAATATCCCTAGATCTAGGAAACTTAGAGGCAGCTTAAAGAAAAGGGGATTTTTATTTAATTTATGATATTATTTAACTTTTGTTCCAAATAAGTTCTTCTTTTAAAAAGTTAAGTTGAAATTTTTTTAAATACTTGTGAATAGTAAACAAAGAAAAAAAATCTTCCCTTTTTGAGACAAATGAATTTTTATTGGTTACACATCCTTTTTTCCGCCAAACATTTCTCCCGGTAAATATAAGAAAATGTTGGTAAAGTGAGTAGCTGATTTTTGATAAGGAACTTTATTCCAAAAGTAAAAAATCTTTGTTATTTTATTGCAAACGCAAACTGTAATCTAAATATTAAACAAAACGGTCAAGAAAGGTCAGTAAAAAACTGTACGTATAAAACCCGACGATGTTAATTTTATTCAAAGAATGTATTTAAATAGTGTATTATTAATGTATTCTGGAAAGCACGAGTTGTGGCATGGACGAGTCGGAAACATGTTAAAGATAATGTTTTGTTTTTTTATCCAATGTATGTTATTAAAAACAAAAACACATCGCGTTTGTGCAGTATAAAAGCCTTGGTTGATTGTCAATTGCTGCAGTACAAGCAGACGTTCCAAGCTCTCATCATTCGTAAATAAACAACACTGTGTGTCACTGCTCTATACAACTCAGTTAAGTGCTACAATAAAATTAATTAAATATTGAAATTGTACGACGTCCCACTCTCAATCGTATAAAATGAAGGGTTATTTGATTTTTGCCGTTTTACTCATCATCGCCATCAGCACCGAAATAGTATTTGGCGATTGTCTTTCTGGAAGATATGGCGGCCCATGCGCTGTTTGGGACAACGAAGCTTGCCGCAGAGTATGCCGGGAAGAAGGACGCTCTAGCGGCCATTGCAGTCCAAGTCTTAAATGTTGGTGTGAGGGTTGCTAAGGTTTATTTTTAAGGCAAAGAGAGTCTATTTGCTGTGCTAAATTTACAATTTCACATAATGTAATCAATTATGTGTTTTATACGGCACAGCTTAAAGTATATGTTATTATTTCTTATTATGTAATTAAAAATTAAAGTTCTATCTTTTACTTTTCGATAAATGTGATAATTATTTTAAATCTGAAAAACAAGGAAATAATAATTTAGTATAATTAATAGTAACACAGATATTAAGCGTATTAAGAGAAGGAAGTACGTACTAGAATAGAACACAAGTGATAAATATCTGGATTATTGTACATACTTCCAAATCATCCTGAAATTTTGAAATGTTGTGAATATACACTAGTGGCCAGTTGAGAATAGAGATGTTTTGTCACACACCTTCAACCAACTTTTCAAGTAAAAAACAAATACTCATTGAAATATGTTAAACCTTCAAATTTTTGTAACAAAGTTTGTGAACATAAAAGATTAAATTCAAAAATGCATTGGTACTACTTGT
>NW_020440480.1:0-5319 GCF_000699045.2 Agrilus planipennis | reverse complement strand
GAGAACTAGACAAAAGTGTACAGTACCATTTGCAAAATTATTTAAACTGCCTCGTTAAAATTTAAGAATATGCTTTATTTAAAAGCATATTTAGCCAAAAATAATAGCAAGTGAATTAACTTAACGTCCTACACACCTATAAAACTTTTGCTTTGTTTTCTATTGTTAATTTATGTATGTACATTTTTATTTTAAGAAATTGCTAAACATTTTCGTCTAGTACTGTACAGTTCTAGTCGATCTCTTAAGACCGCCCATCGAGAGTTCTCCTCGTTCAAGCTTGTTCCAACTATTTCTGTCTTGTTCACGCCTAGTGTGTATTCTATCTATCTTCGCGCAGATTTCTTCAAGGTCACAATTCTAACAAATTGAAATAGACACTACACAGTATGCATGTCATGTCATTCAGATACCTGCGCTGTAAGGTCAGTTTTTACAAGTCGATCTCAAAGTTTAGTAGTAATGTTATCTGTGATATCTCTCGATCTGCCATTTTTGAAGGGTGGCCCTAGATAGTGTTATTAGGTAAAAGTTGTCAATGTTCAAATGATGACTTGTGACAGTTTGCGCCAGGAAGGAAGTGTCTGTCCCAAACACATGCTGCTGCGCGGTGGCTTCTGGAGTGTACGACCGGCTTTATTGTTCTTTTCAATATGCATGCCATGCCATCTAGACACCTGCGACGTAATTAAGTGTAAGAAGTCGGCCTCTCTAATTAAAAAGAACATTAATTAACTCACAACAAGTGGAAATTCTTTAATTACCTACAGATGGCATTAATACTCCGTCTTTGGATATTTACAATACATTTCATAATAAATGTGTGTAGTACTCTCCAGCTCATTCTAATAGGAATCGCATTTACTTTAATTTCGTTTTTAGCCTTTTTTGAGCGATTTTGTATACATTTCATAATAGTATCACTTCAATTTCTTAGCATGTCATCAGGTGTTTCATACTCTGAATTATTCGTAAAGTCATATTAATTCGTTTCTTTTTAATTGTATTTGCCATGAATTCAAAACATAATCCTAAACCAAAATTCAATTAAGCTAACTTTTTAATGCGTTTTTCTGTAAATTAAGTAAGTGTCTATTTGGTGGTTGTGAAAAACATTGACGATTTTCATTTCTCTGGGAAGCAAATTTTACTAATAACTGTAGTCAGACCTCATCATTTATCCTGTTTGCTACTTGAACAAGTATTTGATATTTTTTGTTGTAATACTGACGATAAAACATTATTAATTGTAAGTAGGCTGAGATGTAAAGAACTAGGTTATTTAAATAAAGTAACGCATGCATCTAAATATTATCTTGTTTTACATTCGTTGTGTGGGTTGTCGAAAGTAAACAATAATTTCTATTGCATAAAGAAGGTATACCTACATAGAAATAAAATAAGACGATTGAATAATATTGTGTTTGTCGTCATCTTAAAGATAACATTACACCAGTTGAACCTTTTCATAACATAAACATAAAGTTTGTACAACAAGAAATACCCTAACTACTAAGCCCTAGCTCAGTGAAGTGCTTCCAGTTCTCTATATGTTGTTAAAATATTTTCACCTATAATGGGTTCCAAGTCGGATATACATATAATGATATAATACAATAATTTGATAGTATGATAATTTGATAGTCGTAACAAATGGCAGTTTTACTTACTGCACGTAACTTATCACTTACTAATTTATCACCGTTTGGGCTTCTCCTTCGCGCACTATTTACAAATGTCAGGTGTCTTGTATCGACCAAGTATCTCTTGTCGGACGTTAAGTACTTGTTTATATACATTCTTAGAATGTATCTGATTATTTCCGGAAACTTCCCGTAGTTTCTTTTTTGTAACAGACTGAATGTAGCTTTCAATTGTTATTTTTAATGAAAATTGTAGCGTACAAAGTTTATGAAAAGGTTATAAGATATTTTTTTATATGTCTTTTGCATTTCCAAATCTAAAACTACAAATTCCGAAGATAGGTTTTTCTTCAATCAAAACTGTTTGTAATAGGTATACAGTACTTATTTTTGATCAGTTACGCTAAAATTAGTATAGAGCTGCAACCCTGCAGTGTGTACACCTCGGGGATGATGAATTTATTCTCTACAAGGTGAATAAGTTGAAGAAAATAGGATTTTTGATTAAAAGAGATCACATTTGTGGTAGCGATCGGTTAATTTAGATGTGGAAGTGAAGAGACACTAGGAAGGAGAACAAAACACTGTGGAAGTCACTAAGAAATAGGCAATGTAAGTCGGTGGGACTCTTTCTTAAATATGAAAGACTAGCTCGAGTCTAACCGGTCTTCGGACTGAAGGCCTCATGAAGATGATGATGGAGAAATAAACATCGTACATAAAAAATATACATGGAAAAACTTTTAATGCCCCTTTTTGACCATTTTGATACCATCGATATCTATTCTGTTGCATATTTCTACCACATTACTTCTTCCTTATTGACATTTAATAGAATACATTGAAGATTATTATCCATTTGATTGAAAAAACACATTACCTGCCAAGTTACGTAATTTGATGATTTTAAAGTCAATAATCAGTATTATATGCTCCTTAATTTATTATATTATACAGTGTGGTGCAACACGGCTACAATTTATTAGGCTCATCATGCAAAGTGTGGACCCTAATAAGGCAAGCGAGAGACATGGTGATAAAGGAATTTATGCCCCTTATAGGGAGTCTCAGGGCGTCCACAACGAAACAGTGTAGTAACTTTGTTGGGGCACTAGCTGTCCCCATTCATAACCTTTTGTCGAGGTGATAAAAGCATAGACCGACTTCAAGCAGCTACTAAGATTGGTGGGCAAGCAATTCCTCCGGCCTATATTCTAACCTAGTGCAAAGCCAGAGGGTAAGGCGGAAGACCTCCTTCGGTCACATTTTAGAAATTGTGAGAATGGGAAAATGAAGATAAAAAAAAATGAAAAATTATCAGTGAAATATTATTACCCCAGCGTAACTAGGGCAGGCGGGCCAGGAATGTAGCCTGGTGTCCCATCTTTACTTAATATGACTTTTTTGCTGCATTTAGGTATTCCATTAAACTGATTAACACATGCATATACAGATGAAACTATATTAAGAAGTTAACAGGTGTTATTGACAAAAGCAATTGACATTAGTAACTGGGATTATTTTAAATTAGCGTTGGTGATGTGTTAAAACCGCTAAAACAATTATTTGATTTTCCAATAATAGGTACTCAATTTCATGATACGGTGTAATAAAATATTGAAGCAAAATATTTTGCGAAATTTGCTAAATTGAAATCGGTAGTTAGTTATGTATATTTCAAGAAATTTGTATGTACATATCCGTTTTGTAATTCAGTATTTCTTTTATAGATGGCGCCTCAGACATAGCCTGTCCTCCTTTTGTTGGTAAGTGGTCCCTTGATTAGGTACTTTAAATTTTTTAAACATTTATTGATACGGAACACAAAAAGGTTTCCATTAAATTCAGTTGAGCATTCTACTGAACTACTCTGGGGCATAACGTAATCATAAAACTGCAGTATTCCTTAAGTACTTTCATAAATATGCTCATTACTTTTGTACAGGACTGTACCCGCAGTATTTACTAACATCGTGACTTTTCAATTGAAAGTTATGCAAATAGATCGGTGCAGCAGACGTGCTAATTTGGTCATTATTTAGGTTTTTAAAACGCTAAACTAGTTAAATATTTCCAGTGCTCTCAAACGTTCCATTTATTTCTATAATGTCATGTTATTAAAAAGGTTTATCCCAAATAGACATAGATAAGTATAAACGTTAGAAACTAATCGCAAAATCAGAAAGTGAGGTTGGAAAATCACCTTTGTGGATTTTTCTGTCTCTAATCAATCGCGAACAGTAGCCTAATTTAGGTTTATCTTTCTCCTTTTTAACTCCTATTTCTGTTCTAATATGTCTTCAGCTAGTCATCAATATATGAGAAGATGCCATACCAACCAATCTCTCCTATTTCTCCCACAGCGCCCCCTACTTTTCTACTCTTTCCAATACTTCCTCGTTCCTAACCATTTCTCCTTTAATACTCCACCTCAAACACTTCTAACTTAAATTTTTCCGCAGGATCCACCATCCACATGTATGAATAATGGGCAATTTCTCCTCCAGCGTCCCCTNGACAGAAACAGGAGTTAGGAGGGGTAGAGGCAGACCTAGATTAGATTACTGTTCACAAGTAGTTAAGGATGTGGGTTGTTCTACTTTTAGGGAAATGCGAAGTTTAGCTCAGGGTAGGAAAGAGCGGAGGTGCGTATCCAACCAGTCTTAGGACTGACCACTTTATGATGATGATGAAAAAGTCCAATAAGTGCAGTTTAAAGCTTTTGAGAAGTGTTAAGCTTTTCTTAAAGGGTTCAATAAATTACCTATTCATTTTCACTAGCCTGATAAAACAATGTCCAATTTTTTGTTCGATTACCGTTTTACATAACCTGTAGGTATGTGTTGGGCTCTGCAACAACTTCTTTAGATATGTCATAATAAAAAAATGAAATGTTGGGTACTTTACGCCCCTATCGATATTTGTGAAGACGCCGAGAATTCATATAATCTAAAACATGCTCCCTGACGATGTACCGTGAAACCTTTGACAAAACATCAGCAAACTTGTACCTGATTAAAATAACAAATGAACATTTGCAATTTACACAACAGTTTCTTATAGTTAAGCTTCTAAGGGAAGAACAGAACCCTTATACCTTATAGTATCGACCCTTCCCGTATCCGTCTGTGGTCCACCAGTCACTACGAAACGTAGGATTTGGAACTCTGTTAAGTAGCCTTCACTTTATTTTAGGGTTTTATACGTATCCAAAAGGTTCACTGGAATCAAATTGTGATTACGCCTGTAACGCTGTCTGTCTGTCCATTTTTGAGATACTTCTAACATGTAAAAAGAAATCGACCATCGACTTGAAATCCATATAATATTATGTAAAAAGGTAAAGTAAGTACAACAAAGTTCCAAAAGGGTGTGCTATACAATTTCCCGACACCCGTATGCGATTTTGTACAGTGAGGTATCAGTTGACGAAAGTGCAACTCGGGAAGCAATATCCACGCAATTAAAATACATTCCTAATAATAAGGAGTAGATATAATTTTTTATTCGGGAAAGAATGATGCGTTTTCATCCCTGAAATCGGGGATAAATATCATACTTGCGATAGGGGTTTAGTAAATCACTGTGTGTCACTGCTCTATACAACTCAGTTAAGTGCTACAATAAAATTAATTAAATATTGAAATTGTACGACGTCCCACTCTCAATCGTATAA
>NW_020440479.1:0-4843 GCF_000699045.2 Agrilus planipennis | reverse complement strand
TTTTTTTTTAATTATTATAACTGGGACACCCTGTATATACGTACAGACATCAACTGACACCGAGCGACATGGCCTAGAGGTTTAGATTCGATTCCGGGTCCGTCTGCCTTGATCTAAGTTTTTCTGTGGTTTCTTTGGATCACTTAGGTAAGGAAGACATATTCCAAAGATAATCTTTCATTCTCTTCTGTCTTCATCTTGTCCGTCTCATCTATCTCACCCGAACTACTACCCACCCAATCCCACGATTCCTGAAAGCAGGCCTTCCGCCCTACCTTCAGGCGTAGTCAAAAGAGACTGCCCGTCCACCAGCATTAGTGGCTGGTGGCAATAAAACACCCAAATTTTGTTTTTTATAAACTGACAATGCAAATTAACGCTACAACTGACGTGTGTCTGTGCGCATGTTCCAATCTCCCACATGTGTATAAGTCTCGAGATCTTTTGAGAGGGACAGAAGCATATATATCGTCCTTCTCCAGACCCCTACTAGAGATATAACAGTACTGCTTATATGGTATATACTTAATTTAACCTAATGGTTATCCAGGGCCACTACCTATCATATACCATCTCTGACATTAGATGACCAAATATTGACATTTAAAGCCGCTCAACACATCAAAATATTAATTATCAATTAAATATTTAATTAAACAACAACATTTTATAGATATCGAAAGCAAAGTTCTAATCTTTAGTTCGACATTTGATTAATAATGGTCAGCTATTCCAGGAAGTCGAATTTTGAAAGGAGCTAAAAAAGTTACCATTACAAACCTATATCTACACAGAACTGTAGATACCAAAGAATTGTAGGGTGGTCTGATATTAAAATTTGAATATAGAATTTATCGGTAGAAAGTGTCACATAAGCTACGCAATTGCCTTATAATACCAATTAACCTAACTTGGTCGCGGTTCTTATAGTATTGAATTATACTTGTGCGCGTGTAAGGGATAGGTTTCCATAATTGTAGGAAATAATAATAAATGATCTTACACGAACACTACAAACTTTATTTTAATTTAACAGTTAACAAGCGCGAGAGAATACAGCAGATAAATGGCGGAACAACTAGTAGTAGACTATATCGATTATTTTTGCGCGCCACGTTTTAAGACTCCAGAGTGACTAAGACCATGGACTAGTGAAGCTTGACAAGCCCGCGACAACCAACGTCATAGAAGTTAGATGTTCTATGACCATAGACATAACATGATACACTACATACTCTTAAAAAATTTAAACGGTTTTTAAAAACCTATTTTAAAGTAAAATAAAAAAATAATTATAATTAAAAATGTCCTTTAAAAAATATTGAATAAAGAATTACATTTGTATTTTTCACCCTTAATAAGAGAACGTATCCGCACTGTGTCACCCGTTTGGGGGTGGGTGTCTTTAAAAGATACCACCCATGGTCACAGAGGCGGGAGTTTTCGTCACGTAAAACTTTCTGCAAAAAATGATTTAATTAGATTAAAATTGGGTCACATAATCTGGGTACGCTCCCTAACCATCAGCTAAAAAATTTAAAATTAATTTGAAAGTCTTAATATCCCTATTTACAACACTGATCCAACATTCTGTATCTCTGATGTTTCTGTAACACCAATACAAAAGGTGGAGTATTTAAAACTTTCCACCTGGATCATTCTTCTAAAAGGTGTGGTAAATGACACATCATTTTAAAGGTATTTTAATTCTCATTGCAAACATGAGACTTTTTTTGTAGCAGACTAATGTGAAAGCTCTATTGGAAACGTAGGTGAAATTAAACGAAAAAAAGTTCTCAATCCAGCCTTCATTGATTAAATCTTCATATTGGAAGTCAGTTACATCCATTTAGTAATAAAATCGTTGTTGCTGTTGTCATCTCTCGTAGCTTAGTGGTCAAAGCATTGGCGCGTAAAGTCAGTGGTCCCGGGTTCGATTCCCGGCGGGGGTGTGACAACAGCAACAAAAATTTTTCCTCATTAATTTGAGGAAGTGTGTAGTGGGCAAAAAAGAATTCAAGAAATGAATTTTCAGAATAATAAAATCTTTGTTCAACATTCTTTCAAACATTTTGCAGTGTTTTAAGGGTTATTTAATTGCATGCAACCACAATTCGACGATTTTTTTAAACGGGTCCGTCAATGGTGTTCAATCTTCTATCAATCTAGTGTTTGGAAAGATGTTAATATTTCCATAATGCGAGGGTAGATTGAATGTTCAAACAAATTGAGTAAGATTCAGCCGTTAAAACTATGCATAAGAAAAGATGGACGAACAATACTACTTTTGGAGACAGCGAATGTTGTACTCTTACAATTCTTGAATTCAAATCAATCCAATATTTGGAATTATGTTTGCTGACGTATTAGAATTAAGAAACAACGTCCATTTATCAAAGAAGTATATCGAGTATAAGAAATTGAGATTGTTCACAGTACTTTGACTCATCTCCTCACAAAATTGCATACGACAATCTGGATCATATTTATTAAAATCTTCCGCTAGATAAACCTATGAATGGAATTAATGTTTTTTTTATGATTCACTGAAGACATCTACGTAAAATTTCTAAAGTAAATTTCAACTTTCTGGTGCTTGATGTAGGATCCAGTCCAACGTACCCCAAAACCTCTGCATCCTGCTTAATAACAATGTGCTTCGTAGTTTTTGTTAGCAACAGCTCCAGTCTCCATGAATTTAGATATTAAACTTCTTACGTAGACGTGAATGAGGTTCTTATCGGGACGTCTTCAATTAAAAATTCTTGCATTTTCCCCGAGGCTTTACATTGTTCATGTAATAGAACGACGGCTGTAATACTTCCCTCTGCAATGCAGTAAACTATAATGCAATGCGCTAACAGTTAAAAGCTGTAATGACCGACAATAGCAAAAATTAAGAAAGTGATGAATAACAACAATGTACAATTGATAGAAACTTTACCTATATGTTCATATTCAATCACCTTCTCAAGACTTCGATTGCCAACTCTTTTTTGAAGTTTAAATATCTGAATAAGTTTTAAGTCCTTTTTCTCGATTTGTTTTTCTTACATTTCCAACTTATAGCGCAGAACAAAGCCTGCTTTTAAAGAGAATTAAAATTCCTTTAAAATAATGGGGTTACCACCCCCTTTAGAGGGATGATCTTACATCCATTAATTTACATTCTAAAAATGTCCCCCTTAAAGGCAAAATCGACCTGTTCCAATAATTTCCAAAGAAAATAATTGAGGTCAAATGTTTTTCAAGTGGAAAGTGTTAAATGCGCATGTATTATTATTATTTAGCTAAAATATCACGTAACATTATTCAATTTCTTCCTCAAATAAACCAAGTGGGTAGGTATAACTTATTTGTATTTTTAAATTACAGCAGTACAATTTTATAGTTTCATCACATTTCACACTTGAGGCGTAAGGTGTGTTTTCTATCAAAAATAAATATAATAATACAGCAAAAAAGTCCTCTGAAATTTAGAGAAATTATTTATATAAATAAACAAGAAACTCAAAGTTATTTTTTAACACGCTTTTATTAGCTTCACCTATACCTAACTAAACAAAAAAAACTTGGAAGTTAAATTTAACCCACCGGTTTCTGATTGAGCTGAAATTTTGTTTACACGTTTAGTTTGGTTAGGTAAATAACGTCATTCTAAATCAAATATGGCGGACTCCAAAAGATGGCAGGCTAGTTATTTTTATGTACTCTAATGATACAGTTTTCAAGTGAAAAGGTTTGCTAAGAATAGAGCGAAAAATACGATGATGTCACTCTAAATTCAATTGGCGGACTCCCCAAAATGGCGGACAAAAATGTTTTTTCTATAACGTAACGGAATGGAAGAGTGTTTTTTAGCATCTTTAAAGTATAAGATTTTATTCGAAGTCTGACTGACTGTTATGAACCCATGTATTGAGGGTGTTCCCCTTGTTTAAATCTAAATTAGAATGGTACTATTTTGAAATAATTAAAACTAAATTCGACCTCTTGTAGTTAACACGGTAGTTCCTGCAGGGGATCCTATGAATCGATAGAAAAAAACTGTTTCGATACGTTTAAAAAAAAACAGCACTAGAGTCCCGGGGAAAAGAAAGGACAGCGATGGTAGGTGTGGGTCGACGAGATAAAAGTTGAGGAATGCGAGTTAGTTTCTTATTTCGAACAGTGGAAAAAAATTAAGAAAAGAAAAAAATCAAGTGATTAGCCGACGCCTTAAACTGCTTAAATTGTGTAAAAACAAAAGGTAAGTTTGGTCCTCTTTTCTTAGTTAGTTTATATTTTATTTTTGTCTTTTTAATATCGAAATTGGATAACTTATAAAGCAAAAGGTAATCTTAAAAATGTTTGTTGTCCTAAACTTGTGTCTTGTATTTCTTTGTATTTTCTCTTTTATTTAAATTCCAAAAATAATTTTTACAACACTGTTTTGACGTTTTATTGTTTATTAATTTCTTAGTCTTTTTGAATTCAAAGGTGTGTCAATCTGTGTCCTAAATTTTTGGTTTTGAATTGATATTGATTTTTATTCTCCCACAAATCTGGGAAAAAAACTATTGGTTTTTTTCTTTTTGTTTTTGTTTTCGCTTAAACAAGCTTAAATAGTGTTTTTTTTGGTTCGGCTTGATTTGCGCTTAATAGTCGAGGAAGTCCTAATCAGATTGGTAGTTATCAGTCATGTAGTTTTATTTCCGCAATGAATGAATATATTAATTAATTAACCCGCGTATAGGGTAAGAGACTATGCGTCCATTCACCTTTAGTTGGGGATTTACCTGTCCCAAGGAATTTCAAGTACCTTTACCTCCATTAAAATGTTCTTCAGTTTTGAAATGAAAAA
>NW_020440478.1:4275-9893 GCF_000699045.2 Agrilus planipennis | reverse complement strand
ACTACTAAACAAACATAATAAAATATATACAACAAATAGGTTCTATACACAACAACGTAAATAATCATATTATCAGAGTTTATCTGTTTTCCATAGTTAATGCTTACTTGCTGATCTTAATCAACAATTTTCGCAATATTACATAAAAGAATGTATAACAATATTGACCCACAAGGAAACGTATTTTTGTTTTTAAAAACAAGTACGTAAGCTAAAGATAAATATTGTTTATTGCTATTAAACATAATACAATGTTATTTCCTCAAACAATAACCCAAATTTGCAACTCTGAAGAACAATTGACGAAAATTGAAATGATAATCATGCGACCTTACGAAAAAATTATAAAAGAAGTAGCTGCAAGTCATGGATTGCAGACAGAGGCGCAAAGGAGTAAGTAACTATGTTAAATAATAATTAATGTGGAGAGCATTAATATAATACCCTGACAGAAGTTAACAAAAAATTAAATACCTAAATAATAATTAATGAATACATTTTTATACCTTACTATTATACTTGGGAAACGTATAAAATGGCAATTTCCCTGCCATTTTTCTACATAAATGTGTCACAAGATGCACAAATGTCCTAAGTATGTCCCTGATAATGACGTCATGTACGAACGTTGTTCGCTCTTTAAGTATAACCTTGCTATGGATTATAGATTATAAATAGAAAATAGATATCTGTTGAAGCCTGGGGGAGGCTAGGCGAACTTTGAACAGGGTGGATAAATTTCGACGTTTGAATTCATATACGTAACAACTAACAACAACTTGGATAACTCGGAGTATTTTTCTTATGCTACATAGGAATTGTTTTAATTATTTGAATAAAACATTTCAACATATCGTGTTTTGTCGTAATTTTTGTAAGCCACTCACCAGAAATTAATTAAGAAAACTGAAATTAACACCGTGCACTTTAAATTGGACAACGAGTGATGACTATCATATACAGAATGGTTCAAAAAGTATGCAATACGCTAATTGCGGTCAAACTATAAGTTTAATCGAAAAATTTTTCAAACAAAGCTTGCTCCCTATTTTAATACAACTGTTAGCCGCTATCATTAACGGACTTTGACCTTAACATATATAAAGAGTCAACAAAAAACACAAAATGACGGATGATGATAATCATATGTTTAGCATTTGCCTTAATTTTACTCCTTCGTGTAAACCAATACATTGTATACTTCGTTTAGTTTCTGTAGCGATGTGACCTTCAGTTTGATCGGCGCAAAGTAGAAAAGAACAGCACTAGGCCAGAAAAGGAAGGAGACAGCTCTCGACCAAACTCTTAACCGGTGAGGAGTGTATAATCAGTACAGTACTGCACAGAAAAGTTGACCATTTTATCCATTTATGCATTGCTCAAATGTGCTGTTATTGGTACCATTTACTACTAAGAGTATCAACGAGATGTTTATTTATATTTAAAGACATAATAAAGGCTTTAACGCTTGTTTTCGACTCGCACTACTATTCATGATTGAACAAAACTTTTGGCAGGTACTGTATGCAAAAGGATGTTTAATGAACAACAGTCGAGAGTATAATGAGCTTTTGCACATAGCTAGAGAAAGTAAATGAAGTATAGCATGCGTGACGCTAACAGATAGAGAAATAGAGATGCCAGTCTCCAGTTTAATTATGAAACTGGAGATGGATGAGGATGTGACTGTGATCTATTTGTGAGACCAATGGTCAAAAGAAGATGAATGTAATTTATTGTCTTTATCTTTTTACATCGGTTATATTTCAATAAGGTGAATGGTGAAGATACAGTGGATAGAGAAGGCTAGAAATGAAGAGATATTAGAAAGAATAGGAGAGCAGAGGACTATATGGAAGTCAATAAGAAATAGGCGAGGTAGGTTCTTAGGACATCTTCTCAAGCATGAGGGTCTAGTCAGAGACATATTAGAGGCAGAGACGGGAGTTAAAAGGGGTAGGGATAGACCTAGATTAGATTACTGTTCGCAAATAGTGTCCAAACACTCTTAGAACTGACGACCTTATGATGAACGACAGGTTAACTGCCGAGGTTCTCTTAGTAAATTTAGTGTCAGGATATGAAAATGTTTTTTATTTATTTTTTCGGTTTAGCTACAGTTAAATTTAACGTACTTTACTTTTATCTGAGTACATTTTATTGTTTCAGATTGACGGTATCACACAAGAAGAAGATAAATTCAACAATTTTCTAACGAGGTGCACAAGAACAGCGTTACATATGCGAAAAAAGGGTTTTATACCTCAAGACAAAATAACTATTTGTACATTTAATACATTAAATAGTGCAGTACCATTAATAGCATCATTTTTTACTGGAGTTATCCCGTCAACAATTGACCCCACATTCTCAGTAGATGATTGCAAATATTTTCTTCAAATGCTGAAACCGAAAGCTATTTTTGTCGGTTCAGATTCAGTTGATTTAATTGTTAAGAGTCTTAAGGCGAGCAATTTGGAATCAAAAATTATTGTGCTCGGCCCTTCCAACGATTATGAATCTTTCGAAAATTATTTAGCTCCAATCGATGGGGAAGAATCATTTGAGCCACACGATGCCATAAATTGGAAAGACACTGCTATGATTCTTTTCAGCAGTGGAACCACTGGTAAACCAAAAGGAATTTGCATAAACCATAGTTTCCTTGTCAACATTGCCCAGTCGTCATTGTAGTAAGTAACAAAGTCATGAAAAATTATTTATTTATATAAAAAACAAATTATACCCAATCACTACTGATCGATATAGTATACCCTGAAAGAGTTTGAATTTCACCATGAAAATATATGTATTCCTGTGAAGCGCATTTTAGTCACACACGCGTAAATCATATGACCATTCGTCCCGCACTTTTTATAAATAAACGTAGAAAGCTTAGAACTTTAATTTATTATGGGATATTCCTACTGTAATTATTATATTTTTAATGTTTTATTTATTCTCGCCTATCAAGCTGCATTACTGGTTTTCTCTATGAGGTCGGTACTCTTAATTACTCCATTACCACTACTCTTGACTTCATCCAAACTTGTATTAACAAGCCAATTGCCGACCGCTTGCCTGGAGCCTAGAAATTTTGACCATTGCTTAGTATTCAATTCCGTATTTGCTTAGCATTCAATTCTAGGTCCGTCAGTCCTGCTCCAAGTGTTTCTATAATTACCCTGAATCACAATACTTACGCAAATGCCAGTGATAATATTCCACAAATAATCTTTCACTTCTTTTCTGCCTTCATTTCGTTCGTTCCATTATTCTCTTTTCAAGCACCACCCATCCATTCTAACGATTCCTAAAGAGAAGCTCTAGATGGTCCCTACTCTTAAGGTTGACCCGAAGGGACTACCCGCTCACCAGCATCACTTGCTAGTACGAAAGAAGCACCCATATATTTTTTTTTACAAAAAAAACAAGCGGCGCTGTCTAGAAGTTTAAACTACTGCTTAACATTTGGAAGGACAACGATTCGTTTGCGGGTCTGACTGCCCTTGTCCAAAAATTTCTGTGGCTTCTTTATATCACCTAGACAAATGCTTGAGCAGTAATCAATCAACAATGATTACTACTATACACGTCTCGTCTTTCTCTCCCCAACCAGCATCCACGCATTCCCACGATTACTAAAAGAAGGCTGAAGAGGGCCTTACATCACAGTGTAGGCCGGAACTACTGCCCATTTATCAGTATTAGCCTATTAGACTAAAACACCCAAAGGTTTTATTTGTTGTACAAATTTGACTGAGCGGCGTGGTATAGACATTTAGCAAATGTTGGAAAAAATGGAATTGAAATTGAATTGAAATTGGAAAGTCATCGGTTCGATTTCGAGTTCGACTGCTCTAGTCCATGTGTTTAGGTAGTCTCCTTGAATCATTTAGGCCAAAATCTGAAGCAGTAATATTCGAAAGATAATCTTTAATTCCTCTTCTGTCTTCATTATTAAATTCAACAATAGATTGTTAACATGGTACGTTTTTATTAAAGTGGAACTTCTTTATCGACGGTAGGAAGGAATTTTACCATGGCACTTTACCAAGCGTCACGTCACGTGTGACCCCTGGTGGACATGTCCAAAAGGAGACATTTTAAAAGCTTCAGAGGCTAATCTGTTAATAGCAACCGATAATCTGAAAATTGCCATTTCAACACATTGTCAGCAGATCACGCCTACGCTGTACTGTATTGCAAATATGCGTTTGTATTTGGTTTGATTTGTAATTCCTCTCTGCAGTGTTGTATGGTGCTTGCATAAAAGTTTTTAATAAAACTAAACCAATATTCCGCGTTCGTCTGCTCGAAATAAAGTTTTATTTTTCTGGTGTTTAGTAATTATTTAATGCAATCGTTTAAGCCATTTTCATTAAATACTACTATAATATGCAATCTAAAAAAGTTACACTTCATACGCGTGTATTCTAATCCACGCTCACCCCTTTATTTTATTTCTATGGTATTAATATAAGTAGATAAACTATTCCATGACTAAGAATCCTATTTAGTGTAGTTGACTTTGAGTAAACATATATTTACATAAAATAAATTCCTGATCTACCTACATAGTATGTACCTAAATCTAGCAAATATCACCTAGGGAATTTCATTAATTAAAAAAATTGTACCCTGAAACATGATTGAGCAATTCTAAATTGCTGTACAACTTATACCTAACTGTAGCTAAACGTTTATTTTCAGCTCCAAAGGGGATAGGGTACTATTCTTGTCATCCCTGTATTGGATCACACAAGTCGGTTTAACTGTTGCAAACATTTTTCTTGGATTTATCAAAGTGGTTTACCCGAGATATGATGGTCCTGCAAACTTTTGCAAAGTTGCAGAAAAGTGCAAGGTAACGAATTTTATTTATTTATTTTCATCATCATAAGGTAGACAGTCCTAAGAGTGGTTGGACACGCACCTCCACTCTTTCCTATCCTGAGTTAATTTTCGCATTTCCCTAAAACTAGAACAATCCATATCGTTAACTACTTGCGAACAGTAATCTAATTTAGGTCTACCTCTATCCCTCCTAACTTACTGTCTCTAATATGTCTCTGAGTAGACTTTCATTCCTGAGAAGGTGTCTCGCCTATTCCTTATTGACTTCCATACAGTCCTCTGTTTTCTATTCTTTCTAACACCTCTTCATTTCTAACCTTCTCTATCCACGGTATCCTCATCATTCGCCTGTAACACCACATTTCGAATGCTTCTAAACATTTCTTTTCCGCCCCGCCCACTGTCCATGTTTCACACCCGTACAGCGCCGTGCTCCAAACATACACCTTTAACAATCTTTTTCGAATTTCTAAATTAACTCGTAAAATATTGCACCTACCCCTATTGCACTTATTGATGACATCTTCCGAGGTAGTTCCCGCCCGGACATCCGAATGGGGGAGTAGTTTACGTTCGGAGTGCTTTACCCTAGAGGATACCATCATTTAATTTGTGTAGTACTGTATACTCGGGATCATAATGTGGTGGTTTCCCGTTGCCTTCCACATCGTTATTATGCATCAGAGTGTCATACCGATCCTCGTGATCTCTGCCACCTTCAGTACTAAAAGAGCTGCTGCCCTCCTTCAGGGACTTGTCTT
>NW_020440478.1:0-3891 GCF_000699045.2 Agrilus planipennis | reverse complement strand
TATAAACATGTAGTTATATTGTACTGCTACTATTCCCAAAAATTTGGTATAAAAGTAACTATTTGTGAGTCGCCAATTGTTTTTCATTTTTTCTTATCTCATAATAATCCAAATTGTACATGTAAGTAAACAATATTTTATACGATAAATACAGAGAAGAATTTTCGCCGAAATTAGTTACTGTGTAGTAGCACCTTCCGGACACATACATAAGTGGTAATATGAACCACGATAAAAGAAGTAGGTCATTTTTTACTTTTTCTTTGTTTTCTAATTCTAATGGTGTGTGTTTTATAACCTTCAGATATTGGTAATGCTGTTAAACAAAGCAGAATACTTTTTGGGCCACCTGCAGGAAAACAATTTCAAGATGCACGAGGACTAGGGAGAATTATTTATGAAAAACTAAAGGACAATGGCAACAACGTTATGCAGGTATAACTAGTAAAATTTTTAATTTGAAATTTCAATAATGAAATGAATCTGGGCTAACTAAAAAGTTGCAAATAAACTTATTAAGACAGAGGATTAGAAATCAACGAGCTTGTTTATCAATTTTTAACATGTACCTATATATCAATTGTTAAACTTTCTAAAAATCATCACCTTATCTCGACATGTTCGCATTAAACACCTGGATTATTTTAAGAACAGTTAGTTCAACGTTAAGTTCATTTACAGATTAATTTATTATTACTTACGTAAGATATGTGTAAGAATTGCAAAGTAAACCTAAGTTGATAAGGGTTGTAAATGATTTATTATTGGAAAGCCAACAATGACATTTCGCCGTTTCGAGGCTATAAGGATTAACAGTAGATATGTATGGCTAGGCATGTTAAAAGAAGTCAGATTTACTCATGATGATGATATAAGTTCCGTTTCTTCCCCATATAATAACGAAAGGTAACAAGGGAAAAAACCTGTATCACCAAGGAATAATTTATTACAGGTGAATGATGGGGACACCGAGGATAGAGAAAGTTATAAATAAGGAGGTATTAGAAAGCGTAAGAAAAGAAAGAGCACTAAGGAAGTGAACAAAATATAGGCGAAATAGGTTGGTTAGTCTTAGTTGACGACCTTATGATGATGATGAGGTTGGTAGAACACCGTCTTAGGTATGAATAGTTAGTTAGAGACATATTAGAAACAGAAACAGGAGTTAAAAGGAGTAGAGGTAGACCTATACTACTCACAAATGCTTGAGGATGCGAGGTGTTCTAGTTTTAGGAATATGAGAAAGGTAGCTCACATAGGAGAGAGTGGAGATGTATGTCCGACCAGTTTTAGGATAGAAAATGATGACGATATTCCTTGAGAATTTGAGATACATATATGCTCATATCGTTGAATAAGGCGCTATTTCCATAAAAAATCGCCTCAGTATCTTTTTAAGTTTTATTTGGCGTTACTTTTGATAAATTGAAATAAAATAATCAAATACAGTTTTATCGTTCCTGACTTTCGATCACAATTTCTAATTTCTTTAAAATCAATGATTTATTGACTTCTTGAAAAGAAATCGATCAGTTTCTTTTATCACCCTACACTGTGGAATCTCCCTTTACGAACACTTCTCTCTAGCGATGATTCTCTCATAAGCGGACACTTTTTCTATAGTTCTAGGAACTTACGTTGTATTCGAATGACCGAGTAAGTCTTTATTATTTTATTATTTTATTGTTTTATTATAGCCAAATATGCGTACTGACTTGTTTGTCAATCTTATTACGGTTAGTTCATAAAAGCAGTTGCGAAAGAAGGTACTGTACTTCCTCATAATATCTAAACTAAAACTCAATGTGTTGTCGAACCGTATTTTTATAGACCTCTAAAAGTGAGACAGATTCCTTCTGTAAGCTAGAAACTCGGGTTAGTGAGAAACTTCTATAAGAGAAAAACAGACCGCGGTTCCTTGAGCTCTCACTTATCCAGGTTCGACTGTACATACATATGTACAATACATACACGCAGTTTTAAATGCTATCTAACTTAAACTTCTATTATCCCTTTCCTTTAAAGTTAGTATGTAAGATTACTATTGTAAATAATATACGAAAATAATAAATAAGAATAATAATATATATTTGTACGTATGTATGTAGGTATACAAGTGTATGTTTTTTTGAATTTTTTAATTCTCTCTTAAACGGTCACCTCTCTTAAGGTGACGTTTTTTGCAGTACCGTCGCTGCCCGCTAATTAGATATTCTACTGTATTTCATAAATGAGATAGAACCATACCGTTTACGAATTACAATATTGAATTAAATCGAAATTAATTTCTTAATAGCATTTTATCTAATATTTGAATCGTTAAATACTTATGTCCTGATAAGCAGCATTTTTTATAGAATAAATTTTTTGTACTATTCATGATGTTGGTAAATTTGAACACTATCTTTTCCTACAGTGGCGTAGCAGACAGAGAAAAAGAAAACAAAGACCGACTTCAAGATTATACCTACATAAACCTACAAACTTAAGCTAAAAAAATAGAAAATAATTTTAACTACTTCAAGGCAAAATGCATTATAGAACAATCGACAAAAACATTGATACTTGTGTACATTTACAATTTATAATCAGTTATTTTTGGAGTCGGTGCCATCAAGAGGGACAGTTTAATTTTGTCTTTGCAACAAACTTTTCGTCCCATTTCTTTTATCTTTCGCATTCATNATATATGCTCATATCGTTGAATAAGGCGCTATTTCCATAAAAAATCGCCTCAGTATCTTTTTAAGTTTTATTTGGCGTTACTTTTGATAAATTGAAATAAAATAATCAAATACAGTTTTATCGTTCCTGATTTTCGATCACAATTTCTAATTTATTTAATATCAATGATTTATTGACTTCTTGAAAAGAAATCGATCAGTTTCTTTTATCACCCTACACTGTGGAATCTCCCTTTACGAACAGTTCTCTCTTAAGGTGACGTTTTTTGCAGTACCGTCGCTGCCCGCTAATTAGATATTCTACTGTATTTCATAAATGAGATAGGACCATACCGTTTACGAATTACAATATTCTATTTTTATCACACTGCTAATAAACTAAATCGAAATTAATTTCTTAATAGCATTTTATCTAATATTTGAATCGTTAAATACTTATGTCCCGATAAGCAGCATTTTCTTTATAGAATAAATTTTTTGTACTATACATGATATAGGTAAATTTGTACACTATCTTTACCTACCGAGCACCGTGCGGAGCACAGAAAAAAAAACAAAAACCGACTTGAAGATTATACCTACATAAACCTACAAACTTAAGCTAAAAAAATAGAAAATAATATTTTAACTACTTCAAGGCAAAATGCATTACAGAACAATCGACAAAAACATTGATACTTGTGTACATTTACAATTTATAATCAGTTATTTTTGGAGTCGGTGCCATCAAGAGGGACAGTTTAATTCTGCCTTTGCAACAAACTTTTCGTCCGATTTCTTTTATCTTTCGCATTTTCAGAGATTCAAAGAAATTACAATTGTGCAAGGGGTTCAGACGGTTGAAGGTTCTAAGTAGGTATAGAGGAATTTAGGCAATAAAAATGAATGTAGAAGTCATGTACAACTGAAAAACTGGAATAATACACTACTAAACAAACATAATAAAATATATACAACAAATAGGTTCTATACACAACAACGTAAATAATCATATTATCAGAGTTTATCTGTTTTCCATATTTCATGCTTACTTGCTGATCTTAATCAACAATTTTCGCAATATTACATAAAAGAATGTATAACAACAATATTGACCCACAAGGAAATGTATTTTTGTTTTTAAAAACAAGTACGTAAGCTAAAGATAAATATTGTTTATTGCTATTAAACGTAAGCCATAATTAACACTTCAGCCACCATTCATACA
>NW_020440477.1:0-4875 GCF_000699045.2 Agrilus planipennis | reverse complement strand
ATTATATACGTTCTGTCAACTGATGGTTGTCAATTTTTTTTAATGAAAACGTGATAGAAAACTATACTAACATATATGTATTGTACATTTCATGTTACCACTTTCTACTAGATGGCGCCATTATAAAATTTTGGCGCTACAAACTTCAAATTTGAAATAATATACGTAGTATACATACAGCATCAGCAATACAATTTTTATTTTGTGAAATTGATGTTAGGTGGGCTTTTAAGCTTTGTTTTATAATTTTGACTTCAACTTAATTGATTTTATGGAAAGAAATTCTTTTTTTTTTAATGAAAATACACAGTAACTTTCTCTCACATTATAGTAAATGAATTGATATTTATCAAACACATACATTAAATAAAATCAAAAATATTGTAAGGCACCCCTAACCAGTTTGTTTGAGAAAGGTTTGCAAATTTAAAAATGATATTAGTTTATAGGCGATGATTTATTTAGTTAAAAATAATCTAATAGAAATGTAAAGGCAAAACAATTATAACTGCTGTAAAATCTAGTACGTAAATCTCAAAATGAAATTAATTAACTTCTAAAATTAGATGNTAAATATAAAATATCTACATACATATAAAAATAAAAGATATTCTTAATGAATAGTAAATAATTAATTAATACAATATAAGGAATGAATTGATTAATTTAAAAAAAGATAATATTTAGTGATAATTTTAGATCAACCAAACATTATATGTATTAAATGGAATATTTTGGTACTAGTCATAAAATTATTGCACCTATCTGGAATGTTTTCTTTCTGTTAAAAATGTAAAAATGCTTACTAAATCGAATAATTAATTATGCCTATGGAATTAATTTTGGAATGTTGTCGTTATGTGATCACAGAGTTTTCCCAAATAAATTCAACACAGAAACTAAAATAAATGTACAAAAACAGACTGTTTGTGTTTGTGTTGAGTTTTTCATCTAATTTTGAACGCTATCCATATTAGGCACATAGTCGAGTGCCATAAGGCATGCAAAGACTGTCATAACCATTCTCGGCTTTACCTCAGTTATGTCTTCCGGAAGTGCGTACACCCTTGCTCCAGCCTTACGGGCCATCGATATAGCATACTTGGCGTTAGCCAAATTGTCCTAACGGCAAACGATCAAATAAAAATCGATTAATAAACAAGTCGAGTAAATGTTTACTTACTTCTGGGTTTCCCCCTGTTTTAACAAGTTCGTAATTAATAGCGCGAGGCTTAATCGCATCAATTAGGTCAATAACAACTCTGGCGTCGGCAATGGCAGGGTCTTGGAAATTATTAATGGAAGATTTCTTTCCAGCAGACTCTAATTTTTTATTCACCCACTGTACAATCTCCTTCTCGACAATCGGATTTCCTGTTTGTGCAAGCTGGGATAGAATGGAAAGAGTATAAGCTCGCATCAACTGCCAGATTAAGGCCAAAGTGAGTGTAACATTTCCTTCTTGAATGTCCTGGCCAGCAATACCCACGAGGGAGAACTTGATTTCGCGACCCAATTCGACAGCATAGTTGCAGTTTTCCAATTTTTCCATGAATTTCCTAAGGTTGCTAAATTTCCTATGAACCTTGTTCCAATTAACTATACCTGGCTTAATAACGTCATAAAGTTGAAAGATTACCAAACCATCTGCCAAGTCAGAATAGAGCCAATTCACATGGGGTGAAACACCCATTGAATTTATCCAGTTTCTGTATGCTGCAATAAGACATAATCAAATTGTGTACATTTCGACCATTAATAGTGAAAATTGTCACACAACAAATAACAACTTCAAGTGCTTATTAGCTTACTTTTCTCTTCTCTTGTCTCTTCGACAGTTTCATAATCTAAGACGCCGTTTTCTCTATTTAATCCAGGATGATTATTGAAAAGATTGGCAACAAATGCCAAATTCAATTTGTAAACACCATTAACTACATCCTGAGGAGTGACGAACGAACGACACTTTAGTTTTGCAGCTTGTTGTAACATGATTTCTGCTCTTTCCAAAAGGTCTTTTTCCTACAGGATTTTAAAAAGATTAACTAGATACTAGACATAAACAAAACCTACTAAATTACCGTTAAAGCATCAACATTAACTTCTGCTTCTTGTGGCGCAATTTGTTTTAATAAGTACGTGTAAACTTCTGAATCGGTAACGTCGCTTTGGAAGTTAGTTATTCTTCTTGGCGTTCCGGCTTGTTCAAGATGATAATTGACCCATCGAAGCAAAATATTTTCGGGAGAAAGTTTCATTAAATCTTCAATCTTCTCTTCGTCAGTAAGTAAAGATGTTAAGCCAGGACAATGCTCCAATGTTATCTGATTGAACAGTCCTATTCGAATGATTTGCCAAAGAAGTCCTAATACCAGATGAGGAGTCCCTTTCTCCAGACTGTGAGCGTCTATATTAACTACGTTACAACCGATGGCTTGAGCAGAAGATAATGCCAGTGTTAAGTTTTCTAATTTACGATAGAGCGTTAGATTTTTTTTGTTAATCGCTCTTTCGTCGATAGTATCTGGGCAGGAATGGTTGATAACTTTACTGGAAAAGAAAAAATTAAATTAGAAATACGTCCGTTTGTGAGAATTTTAGTTTTGGACATTTACCATAATAGAATTCCGTCTTTTACTTTATCGTATAACAATTTTCCATCAGAGTCTATTGGAAGAAGATGCTGAAGATCCGGATCAAACTTGAGGTTTGAATTAATCCAATCGGAAAAGGCGAGTTGTTCTTCTACACGAACCGAATGCGTTGTTCCTTCATTTGATGCTTCTGAGGTGCCTCCTAAATGCTGGAGGTTCTCTCGTTTTTGGACGACTTGTTTAAAAGTGCTAGCAACCTCGCTGGCTTTTAAATCACTGCAAAGATTCTCGAATTCTGTGTAGGATAATTTTCCTTCTGTAACGGTCCTTTTATTTTTTAATTCTTCTTCCATTTGTCTCACCTTCCATCCGGGGATTTTGAATCCACAAACGTCCAGTGCCACTTTAAGTTCTTTAAGATCAATGTACCCATCGTTATTTTTATCAATCTGCGAAAAAAAAAAAAAGGTTTTCCTTAGTATTTTTTTAAAAATTCTCAAAAAAAAAAATATTCACGTATGTGTAATCATTACGAACGAGAGACTATTTAATCGTAACAGTTATCAAATTTTATTCATAGAAAACTGTTTTCAAACGATTTGATAAGTTATCGCAAAAATCTGCGGTAATAATCGTTGTACCACACCTGTTTCACTTTTACATAATATTCAAACAATTAAATTCGAAATTTTATAGTTATAGGATAATAGTACACGTTATTAAAGAGTTCTATTCAATCCATTCATACATACAAATTATGCTTCAATAGTACATATTATTACACACTTTCAATATTACTTACGGATTTATACCATTCATAAGTTTTCAATTCTTGCATGAATTCATGATGAGAGCTAATATCATGACTAAAACTAGCATCGACCATCTTTTCAACCACAAAAATACGAAACAAATAATGAAACAAATGAACTTCACAAACTAACTGAACGAAATATTGAAAAGAACTTATAGTAGGTAATACCTTAGATATTGTTATCAACTTTATTTTCCATTTCGTTATCACCTATTATTTATCAGGTACCTATTGTGAACAATCGTGTTTTAATTGGACAAAGCAATTATTTATATGTAGAGTTTTCTAAATGGAAATGAAACTAAACACTAACACGAAAAAAATACACGTTATCTTAGTACCTACACATCCAGATTAGGAGTAATTCCTACTTGATTCGTAAAATTGTCAATAATACGCTTTTGGATTAATCTACAGGAAAACATCTTATTATATTCTTTATCAATCATTGTGGGATATTCAACGAGATTTTTATCAGTCTACTCCAGGCCTATAGCCAGAATATGTAATAAGAATAGGCTGAATCCGAACTATACAAGGGATTTTTAGGTATTTATTACAAAATTTCCATAATATTAATAGTAAAATAAATTACAATCTTAAAAAATTAAAACTATAAAAATTGCAAATATAAATGCACGTACAAACCATTTGCTAGCAATTTCTAACAGACCTTTACTTGCTAAAAAATTTTGCTTGTGTCGTCAATTAAGTGTTCAAAGGTATTTTACAGGTTTAATGGCTTAAATCGATTTCGTAATACATATCTTGATAACTACACAATCGACAATAATTATCAAATGTACCTATCGTGTAAAAGCTACCGGCATTGTTTTACATAACTCACTTACAATGTGTTTCATTTTTTTATTTTAATATTTCCGTTTCATTGACTGATAAAGTAACTAGACATCTCTTAAAAGTCAAAACAGTTATTTTTGAAAAACAAAAAAGTTTTATTGAAATAATACTTTGTTTTTGGGGCCTTAACTCATCAAAATTAAATACAAAATTATTCATTTTTTTGATACCTAACATAGATGTGTAAATACAACTATTATCTCTTCGGAAAAGATAAGTACATATTTATAAATAAACTTCTTCCGGAAATATAACTCAGATTAAAATATTAACTTTACTGCCTTGTACCTATCATGAAAATAAACCGATTTTCATACAAGTTACATTAAACTTTCTTTTTGAATAAGACAGATACCTATTTGGAAAAATCCCCAAAAGTAAAAAAGGAAATAGCTAAAATAATATCTCTATCAAATGTTCTAAGTTTCCATTTCTGATAATGTAATCATAATAAATCAATAAATAAAAACAATTATTGACCATGATAGTAGGTAATACGTGAAAAATAGATCCAATTAATAATATTCACTTTTATAGAATACATATAAAATAAAACAAAACAATCCATATATGCTCATGTACTCTAATCTCATTGCTGTCTAAATA
>NW_020440476.1:3805-4909 GCF_000699045.2 Agrilus planipennis | reverse complement strand
AACGCCTACTTTTAGGCACGATAGGCTTTGTAGGGTATATCGTAACCATAGAAAAAGGATGTCAGGTAGGAATTGCAGCGGACGCTATTAAAGAACCATTGAATCAGTATTTTCTTATGACGTTGTCACGTTCAACTATCGTCAGTAAACCGACTTTACAGACAACCGATTTTTTCTCTCAACTTATTAACTAGATTAGAGTAATTGCTGTCAGAACGCCTACTTTTAGGCACGATAGGCTTTGTAGGGTATATCGCAACCATAGAAAAAGGATGTCAGGTAGGAATTGCAGCGGACGCTATTAAAGAAAAAGGAATAACATTACACCAATTGATGTGAAACAGAAAGAGACGTAGACAAGCAGAATCTGAGCATATTGCCAGCATAGGACTTTAAGAACAATTATGCTTGTTTAAAGATATATTTGGTTATCTCTTTAGACTTTGATTGCACTACTTATGAAGAATTTCCTAACTTAACAAGGGCGTGTTCAAAACTCAACAAATGACTACAGGGCCAAATGGAAACAAGAAAGAAGATACGTCCATTCTCATAGATAATTTTTCGCGCATTATACTAATTTTAATGGTCCCAACTATATATACTTAGCGGCGAATTCAGAACAGAACACGGAGGTTTTCTATTACATATTTATATGCAATCGTCAAAGGGCAGCACCATGTTTTGATAAATACAACGTGATATAGGAACATTCGTACATTTTCATACAAAAATAAAGCAGGTATACGTGTAGGTTTATTAAAAACAATATAATATTTTTGAGAGTTATGTTCAAAAGAGTTTTAGGGTACTGATGGTCTGGGACTGTTTTAGATGATTTTTTCATCAGGTAAACCCGGTTGAAAAAACGTATTCCGGACGTCCTCCAAATTATGCATTTTCACTAAAAATAGGTCAGGAAACCGATAATGGATAATGGCAACGAGTACCAGAGAAAAAAAATAACAAACACCAGCAATAATAATTATTTAGTACAATAGAAAACGTACCAAATGAATATTGGTAATTAATAATGTATTGCGATAGGTTGGTTGTCCTTATTTGTATTATTTATTGATTACTATAATAAATTATTTGTTATTT
>NW_020440476.1:0-2099 GCF_000699045.2 Agrilus planipennis | reverse complement strand
AGTCTCTCAGAGTCTCTGAAAGCGAGACTCGAGTCTCCGTCTCTCATCGAGTCTCTCTGGTGTCGCTGAGAGAGACTGTCAAAAAGACTGTTTAGCGTCTCTGAATGAGAGACTCGAGTTGCTCATAGAGAGATCCTCATTTCGTATCCATGACATGGTAATATTTTTCTAAATTCAACATATTTCAGAGATCCCAGTCTTTCTACGAGAAACTCGAGTCTCTCAATTTTTCATTTTTATTCATTCAGTCTCTCTGTGAGAGACTCGAATCTCTGAATCAATAATTTTATCGTTCGAGTCTCTCATACAGAGACTGTGAGAGATCCATTAAAACACCTAGGCAATAACTGAGAGACTGTGAAAAACTGTAAGAGACGCTCTCAGAGACGCTGAAAGATTCTGAAAGACTCTGAGAGACTGAAGAGAGACTGTAAATTTTTGTCTAGAGTATAGATTACAGGAAAATTAATAAAAACACATATTATCTGAACATAAAATGGTAGTATAAAAAACCGGACTCTTATAAGATTACTCGTGTGTCTGTCTCTCCATTTTCTTCTAATTTTGTGACTTGTAAAATAGTTGTATAAAAATAATAGCTATAGGCTTACAATAATGAATTTAGTATACCATTTAATATAAAATCTATTAAATCAAAAAAGTGCGTTTTATCATAAAAATAAAAGTATTACTTGAAGATAACTGTGATAATCATTAACGAAAATAAATATCAAGTGTTGTTGTAGATGTAGATATTATCAAGACAGATTTTTTATAACATTGTCTCATGTTTTTATACATTGTGAGGTAAATTCTATCAGTTTAGCTGTTTTTGGAGACTTTACTTATATCTTCAAAAAGGAATTCCTATTAACAGTAAAAAGTTATAAGCCTGAAATTCAAACTTAAAAGCCCAAATCCTTTTTTGTTGTCCTTTTTATTTCAACAAGGCGGTCTCTTCCGTTTACTTGGAGTTTTTTTAAAACTCAATAACCAGGAACGTCGTACCTAATCATAAGAGGAGTTTTATCGCTATTTTTGATAGTACTCTCTAACAATTAATCAGTTGATTTTCATTAATTTACTTTACTAATCTTCTCAGTGATAATAGCAGTGCTACAAATTAGTTGAAATTATCAAAAAATAAATAATTATAAATTCAGGAAGAAGGTATAAAATCGACGCGGAAGAGAATTCTGTCCGTTTGGAAGGCGAGCAGTCTGAACCAACTACTGGCTTGAAAAAATTAATTAATTTGTATTACAGCAACTTAAAAATGTAAGGATGAGTTACGAAGACAGAAGAGTGATACTTAGATTGTATAAAAAGCAACAGGCAGTTATAGAGCTGGATTTGCAATGTAGAGAAGTAAATATTACGAAGGGAGTCAGACAGGAATGCACACTGTTACTGCTACTTTTTAATCTATATATCGAAGACGCGATCAACATCATTAAAGGTAGTATAACTGTAGGGATAGATATACAGGGGCAAAAAAAAATAGTATGCTTAGATTTGCAGATAATATAGTGGTATTAGCATCTAGGAAGGAGAAGTTAGAGATAGCTTCAAATAAAATGGGAACGGTATTGACAAAACAATACTGTATGATAATAAATAAAAGTAAACCAAAAATACTGGTATGCAAGGGAAAGAAAAGTAGGGAAAGAGCGAATATAAAGATAGGAGACGAAAAATTAGAAGAAGTGGCTGATTTTAGGTACTTAAGAAGTCAGATAAGTCAGGACGGAAAGAGTAATAGCGATTTAAAACAGAGGATAGGGCAGGGTCGAGTCGCCTTTAATAAATAGAAGTCACTTCTATGCTCGCGAACGATTAATTTAGAAATTCGGAAAAGATTGTTAAAGGTGTATGTTTGGAGCACGGCATTGTATGGGTGCGAAACATGGACAGTGGGCGCTGCGGAAAAGAAAAGGTTAGAAGTGTTCGAAATTTAATGTTACAGGCGAATGATGAGGATACCGTGGATAGAGAAGGTTAGAAATAGAAGATGTATTAGAAAGAATAGGAGAACAGAGGACTCTATGGAAGTCAACAGGAAATAGGCGAGATAGGTCAGTAGGACACCTTCTCTGCCA
>NW_020440475.1:1702-4908 GCF_000699045.2 Agrilus planipennis | reverse complement strand
CATACAGTACCTGCCAAAAGTTTTGTTCAATCATGAATAGTAGTGCGAGTCGAAAACAAGCGTTAAAGTCTTTAATATGTCTTCAAATATAAATAAACATCTTTTTGACATTTTCAATAGTAAATGGTATCAATAACAGCACATTTGAGTAATGCAATTGTAGTGGATAAAATGGTCAACTTTTCCGTACAGTACTGTACGGATATACGTTCCTCACCGGTTAAGAGTTTGGCCGAGAGTTGTCTCCTTCCTTTTCTGGCCTAGTGCTGTTCTTTTCTACTTTGCGCCGGTCAAACTGAAGGTCACATCGCTACAGAAACTAAACGAAGTATANTGTCGAACGTCATTGTGGTTGGCATAAAGCTTCCAATTCCATCAGGGAATTTTGTCATAAACATTTCCTTTCAATATTTGCAGATATTCTCGAGACGACATAATCGGTGAAGTGTTTTGTGCTTTGAACTCAATCGACATCAATCAGGCTGAAAATCAGCAAATCGCCTTGTGCAGAGAAATTCAACCTCGCAGTCTAAAGGTGCGTAATAACAAAACACCCGGGTGCGTTACTTTTATTTACCCCCTACCCACTACATAAATACCAATCTTGAAGCCTTGACACAAAATTAGCGTCATCAACATATTTGTGATTGTAGATTCGATCCCAAGGACGTGGCGAATTACTTGTGTCCTTGTGCTGGCAGCCTGCTGCTAATAGGTTAACTGTTGTCGTCCTGAAGGCTCGCAATCTCCCGAAAATGGACGTAACAGGTTTGGCTGATCCCTACGTCAAGATTTATCTCCTTTATAATGGTCAGCGCATCGCAAAGAAAAAGACTCACGTTAAGAAGAGAACACTGAGTCCTGTCTTTAACGAAAGTTTTGTTTTTGATATTCCGTCTGGCGGCGAAGAATTGACCAACGTTAGTTTAGAGTTCTTACTCCTTGACTGGGATAGGGTCACCAAAAATGAAGTAAGTACGAATCATAAACATAAAATCAACAATTTTATCGATTAAATCTACCTACGTCGACATTTTCGAATGATCCGGCTCGAAGGACCACTAAATTTTTTTGTCTTTCCAGGTTATAGGAAGGTTAGAATTGGGCGGACCCAAGTGCACTGGCAGTGCCCTTCACCATTGGAACGAGGTTTGTAATTCGCCAAGGAGGCAAATAGCCGATTGGCACAAATTACGCGAATAATACCAATAAATTCGTTAACTAATTATTATTACAGTTACATAAACAGTAACCCATTTAGCTATCGTTTAAAGAATTTTCTGTAGTCTGGCAATTGAAAATATCGATGTGCTGACATTAACGAAATACAAAATAACAACAAATACCTACACCAAAAACGTAGTCTTACTTACGTATAAAAATAATGGTTAGTTAAATAGCAATTAAATGTACGAGGTACTCTACCATCCCTAAGGCATCTTATTTTAAGTTGTGGACAGTGTCCAGAATTCGTGTACAACATTTAGCTTAATGTGATAGGACTGACAAATATTTACGTAATGTAAACATAAAGATATATGTAAATGTAACGCTTAGGTTACAATAGGTAAAATATAAATTAAACAATTTTCAGATTTTTTATCCTAAAACTGCAATTTGATTAAAAAAAAAGTCCAAAATCTTTGAGTGATATCCTTTTGGATTATAACGTTTTTATACATTTTTACTTACGCTTAACAAAAAAATAATTGAAAACATTTTTCCTTTGTTTTGTTTTGTTTTTAAATCAGCAATAACATTCTAGCGCTGATTTAAATTGCAAAATTTGAACCTCAAAGATAAATGTTATTGTTCTGTAAATACACAGGTATAAAGTAATGTAATTCATTATGATTTGGTTTTATAATTACCAAAAAGTCTATTGTTGATGTTTAATAGATAAAGTGCATAAAAAGTATGTAGATGCTAGAGCAAAGATGTAACACTAATTATTATATAGCAAAAAAAAATAGTAGACAAAAAGTCAACATCTATTTGTAGCATTTACTCGCGTAGCAATTGTGAATCCAGAATTAGTGTAACAATATAATATATTTGTTAATATCATAATTTGTTAGCGGTAGCACCCATCAGACAAAAGGTCAGTTCGTTGATTAATGTAAATAACATCTGACAGCTTTCCTTTTTGTTTTTATGAATGATTTATTAACTTCTGATTAACTCATTTAAGTCAGTAATTTAGTTGTTACAAAAATTAAAAACCGAATCGACAACAATTTGGGTAAATTTTCTGGACACACCCGATTGAGAATAGTTTTTACGGTGTCCATGTCATATGACGTTTAATTTTCGAAAATGACTAAAAGTAAAATTGTTAAAGGTTGTGGAGTTCTAACACTGTACCTACAAGTATTTCGTACATTGTTACCATTATTTTCAAGCTTTTTTTTTCTGTTTTTAACAATTACCTTTAGAAATGGCTACGGTTAAAACCGCCTTCTACTTTTCTACAACTTCTATTACGTTATAGATACAAAAATGTATGAAATAATAACAAAATTTTGTGGAAACGCAAAGGCATATTCAACCAAACCGGAAATACGTAATAAACACGTATTAAATTAGAGTTAGGCATAAGAAGACTGTACAAAAAGGCGAAATTTGGGACACAACAAAAAAGCGGGAAATTTTAAGCAGAAAATTAATGTATGCTTAAAATAATAAAGTAGACTGCTAAACAAATGCACCGTTGTTTCAGCTGCCCAAGCTTTCAAAGCTGCAATGGGCTCTAGCCACTTTTTTTTGCTGTCCCGAATTAAAAGTAGAATAGGAAGAAAGTGGTTGAATTTGTCTTTTAATTAAAATTTATCTACACGTTGCATTAAAATAAAATGCATAATAAGTAAATTTGCAACGAATACAGTGTGCTCGATCTAGAATGCTGTAATTTCGACTATTTTTTGTATCACAAAGCATTATGTGAAATATTTATTACAAAAGTGCGAAAATTATGTACTTTTAATTATTTCTAATTGGGCTCATTTTATAGAAATGAATTATTAATAACTAGCTTTTTCTTAGGTGTTCACTAAACAGTGGTATTGGTAAAATTAATTTCTTAATTAATTATATACTTTTTTACTTTTATAATTCTGAATTGCTTATTTATATATAATTAGAATAATTATTCCAATAGAATAATTTTATGATCTCATATTATAAAAAAAAAAACAGTAAGTTAATTG
>NW_020440475.1:0-1226 GCF_000699045.2 Agrilus planipennis | reverse complement strand
AAGTCAGCTTTACTATTCATTTAGAATGAATCGATTTCATCCACATCAGGAGGTTTCTACGTTAATTAGCTGATAAAAAATTTAAAATCCATCATGCCTTTGAAACGTGTGAACTTCATGAATAAGCCATCAATATTCGCCAGTCGAAGGTTGTAATTAATCAACAAAACAGCACCTATCTTAATTAAAAAAAGTGTACATTCTTAATGGTAGGTAAGTAACTTTAAAACTTGATTTACCAAATCTACGATCTTTTCAGAGAACTGCATTGAAAAATAATTTAACCCAAACATTAACTATTAAGGTTTTATCTCTATACTCACTTAAAATGTCATACCTAGGTACATTAACTAATTCTTTTTCAGTTTTAAATTAACTTTTGAATAAGATTGTAGACAAATGTGTCAATACCAAATATAAAAATCTATAATTAATTGAAATATGCGGTAACGAAATATCGGTTGTAATGGCATCCAGTGTAAAGACGTAGTGGTAATTGCGAAAAAAATTTAAAAACCCCCACAAAAGAACCAACAAATTTTAATTTTCAGTCGTCAACGATGAAAGAATCATCAATTTATTGAGAGAAAAATATATTAGACTAATAACTCAATCAAATTAATTAAGGAAATCTAGTGAACATTTGATAAATAATCAAGTACCCACCTACAATATTTGATTTGAAAGATTGGTAAATGTCTAGATGATGCCCCCCACTTCGGGGTGGGGGTGGGTGGGATCGAAAGAGGAGGTCTCCCCCACCGCTGTACCATAAAAAGTTCGTGGCGGTCTCACCCCCATAAAAATTTATGGGGGTTAGATGGAGTTGGGGATAGGGGGGATCGAAAGATGGTGGTCACCTGAGTAAAACCCCATAAAAAATTTGCGGCGGTCTCACCCTCATAAAAAGTTATGGGGGTTGAAAGTTGATTATTTTGACAATTTTCATACACCGTAATTCAAATAAAATTCAATAAAAAAAATATTTTCAAGCGGGTGGAGGTGGGAGATCGAAAGAGGGTGGTCACTTGAACAAAACCCAATAACCTAACCTAACCTACCCTATTGATAAAGATATTTAAATAATGTTTTATTTTTTCTTTACTTTCTCAATATTTTTATGTATTTTCCATTAGTTTTACCTTTGAATATTGTTTAAGAATGGCTATATAAATATTTACATGCCTAGAAATGTATAAAAATTGGCATATTTATTAACTTTGAAA
>NW_020440474.1:5110-5928 GCF_000699045.2 Agrilus planipennis | reverse complement strand
CATCATCATCATAAGGTCGTTAGTCCTAAGACTGGTTGGATACGCACCTCCACACTCTTTCCTATCCTGAGCTAATCTTCGCGTTTTCCTAAAATTAGAAAAAAAAAACTTTTGGGTGTTGCATTGGGCAGTCCCTCCTGGCTACGCCGGAAGGTAGGGCGGAAGGTACTCTTCAGCCTGCTTTCAGGAATCGTGGGAATGGGTGGGTGGTGGTTCGGGTGAGAAAGATGAGACGGACGAAATGAAGTCAGAAGAGAATGAAAAATTATCTGTGGAATATAACTACCTCAGCGTCGGCGTCCTCCCGAATGCTAAGCAATGGTCTAAACCTCTAGGCTATGTCGCTCGGCCCTAAAATTAGAACAACCCACATCCTTAACTATTTGAGAACAGTAATCTAATCTAGGTCTACCTCTACCCCACCTAACTCCCGTTTCTGCCTCTAATATGTCTCTAGCTAGACCTTCATGCCTGAAAAGGTGTCCTACTGACCTATCTCGCCTAATTCTTATTGACTTCTGTCCTCTGTTTTCCTATTCTTTTTAATGGCTCTTCATTTCTAACCTTCTCTATCCACGGTATCCTCATCATTCGCCTATAACAGCACAATTCGAACGCTTCTAACTTTTTCTTTTCCGCCACCCCTACTGTCCATATTTCGCACCCGTACAACGCCGCGCTCCAAACATACACCTTTAACAACCTTTTCCGAATTTCTAAATTAACCGTTCGTGAGCATAGAAGTGACTTCTTTTTATTGAAGGCGACACGACCCTTCGCTATCCTCTGCTTTATATCCCTACTACTCCTTCCGTCCT
>NW_020440474.1:0-624 GCF_000699045.2 Agrilus planipennis | reverse complement strand
AAAGTAAGAAATGGCGTACCATTGTTTGAAAAAAGAATAAATTTACAAGAATGCCCTCTGGGGAAGTGTTATGTTATTTTTTCTTATGTGTGGATAATGCATGATTGAAATAGAGACGAACCATTTTTTTTTTTCGATATTTTTACTTTTTTTAAGGACTTTGTACAATTGTTTTCGTTAAAAGGTCAATTTATGCCTTGCAGGAAGGGTAAGTTCTCGAGTTTTCATAACTCTTACAACTTACCAGCACTGTTTTCTTTAAAAGTCACGACAAGCTTGCATGTATGACAAGAAAGCATTTAAGAATTTCTGAATTTTCTTGCAGATTTTATTACTCAAGGTTCGAGGAAATTGTGAATTACTATTTCTTAATTGCTAAAGTAATGTAGGATACGTTTTGTTTTTGCTTATCCTTAGTGAATTACTACTAAAAATGGCTCATCATCATCATAAGGTCGTTAGTCCTAAGACTGGTTGGATACGCACCTCCACACTCTTTCCTATCCTGAGCTAATCTTCGCTTTTTCCTAAAATTAGAAAAAAAAAACTTTTAAATGGCTCATTTAACAATACTCTAAAACAGCCACGTCAAAATGTATTTAGCTTTGTCTTTTATAATGTAAC
>NW_020440473.1:4359-4875 GCF_000699045.2 Agrilus planipennis | reverse complement strand
TTGTTGTGGAATTTACTTGTTTGTTAGTGTTAGTTTATTTATTTAGTGGTCATTTCGTAAAAGACTATTACAATAAGGACAATTAGTAATGTGATAGTTCATTCTAGTACGGTTCTTATTCAACCGTCAGTTGCTGATGAGTTATATTACCAATGCCTATCGGATAATTCGAAATATTCCCGGTATCTGGGCCAAAATTCGCAGCAACTGGGTACGTCGCTGAAAGTGTTGCATTGAAGCGAATGGCGGACAATTTAAACATTTTTTTTAAAAGGTACCTATTTCTTTTTCATTTTCACCTTTTTTTTAAAAGGTGGAAGTGCATTCGGCTTCTTCCTGGTAGGTACTTGTTACATCCACACTAGATCAGCTGAGCGACGTTGGTCGCCTAGATCCAGGTCCGTAATGAAACAAATTGTACGTTCAAATTTACAAAGACGATTTGCGAGCTCAATTGTCACTGGATTGAAAAATTGTATAACACTTTTTTGTTGTATTTTGTGTCAGGAAGCCATG
>NW_020440473.1:0-801 GCF_000699045.2 Agrilus planipennis | reverse complement strand
TAGAATTTTATTACAATTTTATATACCTAAACAATAAATTAAGTAAAAATAGTTAGTGTGATGGTTGGTATTATTTTGCATTTTTCAAGATAGTTTTAATTTCGCTTAAAGCGCATCTTGTCATTAGCATTTTTAAAGTTCTGTTGGCTGGAGCAGGATACTCGGCACCAGCTTTTCGCCAAAATATGCTAAGATTACAATTTTGAAATTCTACTCTGTAAGTGGTATTCTGGCGTAGTCCAAGATATTCCACTTTGGCCGCTAGGTCTTCGTTTTTAATAATGTTATCATCCGTAGTGAATGGTCTTAATATCCAACATCTGGACTGACGATTATCCATATCCGGAAAATATTGCTTCAGTGAGTTTATTGATGGAGATAAATGCCGAACCACAGATCAAATCAAATATAATCTTGTTTGGTTCAATATTTACCAATTGTGTATACAGTTGTATAAACATCGACACATTTATAATTTTACATTTTTACTATCTTGCTACGTATTTTAGGTCTTAATTTTTAGGTTCTTTGTTATCCCCACAGAATAATTGATTTACCCCCGCGGGGAGTAATGACCCCTAGGTTCGAAATCACTGGTTTGTACACACCTAATGACAAAATCTCTTTTAAAGACAGTTATTGCATCTCCAAACTTGCTTCATGAATTTATTTTAATGATCAGTTAATCATTTATAAAAACGTATTGAATGCAAATAGTCGTATTTTGATTGTTTTAATGATATACCACCACATTTACTTAGGTAGACTAGGAAAATTGAAGATCCGATAAAAGAGTATAAA
>NW_020440472.1:0-4878 GCF_000699045.2 Agrilus planipennis | reverse complement strand
ATTTGCAGGCTTAAGATAAATTTATACAAAAAACTTTTTTATCGCAGACCTATGTTATTATTGCAAAAATGATTTTATCACATTAAAATGATGGCTTTTAAATTTGGAATCGAATTAGTTTTTGTGAGCGTAAATTGGTCAATTTGTTAGTGAAATATTGTTAATTGTTTATGCCAACAAAAATTCAAAAATCAATAACTCATTCTTTTCAAATAGGAAGCTATGTTGGATGTAAAATTAAATTCTCTTTCGATTTTATTAAGGCATATTAGGGTCTACGCTTGACGGTTTTCAAAATAATTGCAATTTGTTAATTATTCTGTAATGCGCAGAGAAAACGGATAGATCCTAGGCGGCATGGGTTTATAGCTGAAAACACATTCTGCCGTGTTTATTTGAACTATTGATAAAATTACTTAAACTCAACACAACACAAACAGCGACAGCCGCATCTCTTTATCGAGTATAATTGCCGAGATATTAACATTTTTGCAAGGTACTACAAACGTCAGATTTTCTAGAAATTCCATTAATTAATTAATTTCAGCAGATGGATGATTTGACCAGGAATTTTTTATTAGAAACATTTTCTTCCAATTTCAACGACAAAACCGCTAGAAAGTAAGGGGCGCTTAATGGACTACTCTGTCTATATACACCTTTATTACTGATTTATCGCTACCTAATTGTAAAAATGAATTCGATCTACAAAATTGACTTTGTTATATCCACCATCGACTACTGCCCCCCCCCCTTAGGGATCATAAAAACCAAAATTTTGTAGGATTGTCTCGAATAGCAACTAAGTCTTGATATTATATGGTCCATTAGGTCATCTACTTTACACCAATTAACCAAATTATTCGCGTGGAGGGAAAATCATCTATATAAATATAAAATGAGAAAAAAGGTGATTCACAGAAATTTTTCTGAACACTTCTCACGTCTCAAATTAAAGGAACTGCCCCTGGTTGTTTTTGAATCTACCTTTTAAACCATTTGTAAAAAGGTTAAAGAGAATACTGCGCCATAGCATAATTCCAAATTCAATGATATTTGTCTGCGAAGCTCATTTCTTCACCGATCATCGCGAGCGTGAACTAGACAAAAGTGTACAGTACCATTTGCAAAATTATTTAAACTGCCTCGTTAAAATTTAAGAATATGCTTTATTTAAAAGCATATTTAGCCATTAATAATAATAACAAGTGAATTAACATAACGCTCTACACACCTATAAAACATTTGCTTTGTTTTCTATTGTTAATACCTTTTTGTTTTAAGAAATTGCTAAACATTTTCGTCTAGTACCGTACAGTTCTAGCAGATCTTCTAAGACCGCCCATCGAGAGCTCTGCTCGTTCAAGCTTGTTCCAACTATTTCTGTCTTGCTCACTTTCTACCTTCGCGCAGATTTCTTCAAGGTCACAATTCTAACAAATTGAAATGGACTGTAACTGTGTATTCATTTCTTTCTGTCCTTTTTTCGATGCATCTTGAAGTGCCGTTAATTCTTGTCTCGTTTTCATACGATCCTGAACCGTTTAAATAACGACTTCAATAACAATTACAAGGAGTAAAGTAATCCTCCATAAGTCTCTTGACGTTTCTCCACGTATGGTGTGTTGTCTAAACGTGACATATTCACTGGTATATTTAAAACATCTTTTACTTGCTGTTTTCTTCATTTCACAAACTAAATCATCTTTACAACACTCCACATCACTAGCTTTCCGTCTACTGAAATATGAGACTACTGCAACATTACACATCTTCTTGATTACTTTTTCTGACTTCTTTTCCTAGGTATTTTCTTCTCGATCTATTGTTTCAACTTGTATTCCTGTATTAGAGTGTTTATCTTTACTTATTCCACTACACTAAACTAGGAAATCTGTTTGGTATAATTAAGTAGACGACATCATCACACTGGGAAGACTTTCAATGATCACCTTCGAAACATGACTAAAGTCTTCCAGAAGTTATCAATCGCAAAATTAAAGCTCAGTACCAAGAAATACAACGTGTCCAAAAGAAAAATAAAAGTTCCTAGAATATGTTATAACACTGGAAGAAATTAAAACCGATCCGACAAAACGGATACCGTACGAAATTAGCCCACATCAAAAGATCGAGGACTTGCCAATACAGCTCGACCACTACATAGATTAACAGAAGAATAAGTTTTATTTCAATGAACAACCGACTGTCAATAAACATTTGAAATCTTGATAATTATACTTTCTAAAGCTTCAATTCTGACACACTTATAGTTCATCGAGCCCTTTGTCGTTGATGCTAACGCTAGTAATGTAAGACTTGGTGGTGTGTTAAGTCCAAGATGGAAAAGAAAAGTAAAACACTGAGAATGGGAACGAAACTACTGGGTCAGCTACTGGCTATGATTAAAACCCTCGAATATTTTCGTAAATACCTGAATGGAGATTTTACTAGAAAAACTGCAAACACTGTTCATCTTCGGAAAAGAAGGAACTGATATTGGTCTGATGTAATTTGTAATCTAACCACCCTCAGTCAGGGGGATCATAATATGTTATGATGTTATGAATAGACCAGACGAAGGATGAAGATATTGATCCGATAATTAAACAAGAAGATGTCCGAACCTCAAAACCATCGTGGGCAGATGTGAGCCCGAAACTCCACCAACATGGGCGAATCATCGATTTCGTCTATCGAATTCGGAACGGATCTCGGTTCAAAATGAAAGTCGTTCAACTTGACCGGTTTGCTCCCTGCAGAGGGGGCGTCTCTATCGGGACGATCAGTATTAAAAGAGGACAGTGTCATACGGGAAGAAGGGCCAAGTGGCTTATAGTGGGTTACCGAGATTGGGATAGTAACAAAGAAGATCAGAGGCATTAGCACTTTCATTTTGAAGTCCTTCTAAAATAAGTCCAACTCCTATAAATAGTTGCCAGGAGGTCGGAAGAAATAGTATTAGTTCCAGTTATGGGACAAAAAAAAGATTTAGTGAGCTATTTAGGAGTAAGCAAGTTAAAAATTTATTATAGTGGTGTTTGAAGATAAGTTAGAAAAATAAATAAGCTACAGTGCGAAAGGTGTTTAATTACACGACAATATGTTAGTAGTTACTCTGGATTTCGAGAAATGTGCGCTAATGATAGCAAGAAGTAGAGGTGCGTGTGTAAGCTGTCTTCGGGCTGAAGACTTAATGTTGATTATTAAAAAGTAATGTATAGTAATGTTTGTTGGTATAAATACACATAAAATTTCAACATATAAACACGATATTCCTCCTTCACTAGAGTATGTCAGTACATGAATAATAATTATAAACAACACACTTTTAATGATAGTAACAAAAAAATGATACTTACCTGACAATGAGATGCAAAATTAGTAATCATCGTTTTAGAAAAATATGCAAACAGCTATTGAATGCAGAAGCAAAACATACACTTTTATTTTTAAAAATGAGGTATTTAAAACTCCGTAAAAACGGGTCAAACGCTTTCCGAAAACAAAAGATACTGAAAAAAGTAGAAAGCAATAAAGATAATAAGCAGATAAAAAACTACTAACGTGCAAACCATATTTATGAACAAAAGAAGACACTTACATGTAACATGAGTTCAGTCTGAGTTGGTTGATGAACGCACAAGGAAGAAGAACTCTGGGCTTCCAATTGCAAATCTGAATCAGAATGCGGAGACTGAAAAATACTGTCGTGAGATAGACTGAGGCCAGGGTGGATTGTTCCTCCACTTCTGCAACGATTTTCGTATTAAGCAACAAAACAATCAACCTTTCCTAATCTATTCTAATCATTAGTGACGTATTAACTAAAGGCAATTCTGAACTTCATGAACCATGACTGTTACTGTTGTTGTTTAACGGTCGAGTCAATGTTTTTGGAAATACAGTACAACATGAATGCACGGTCCATGCTTTGAAATATCTCTACTATAGACGAAATGTTAGGGGATAATACAAACAGACCACGGCTCTTCAGCCCGGAAAATATTTCTGATCAAATGAAGAGCTGATTAAAGATTTAGGAAAAACTACCTTAACTTCTACCTGCAAAGATTTGGATCATTCTAACCGATCACATATTCAACCCCCGCATCTAAACATAAATAATTTGTAGTATATTTATAGTGAGAGTTAATTTTGTAATTTCCTTTCTATCGATCTTGAGTTCTTAGGCCACGGAATAGAGAACTTAAAGTAGTAATTTTTGCAATAATTAATAACATGAAACAAACTATACAAGATTGTAGGAAACGATCTAGGGAAAAAAAGTTCTATATTATAACACTCAAATAATTGTCAAAACAAAATGGTGTCGAAAAAAAAACGCAGAAAGCTCTATTCCTTGGTCTATCTACTTTTTATTGCATTTTGTGGCTAAAAACCGATTTCATGCTCTTATTTCCATCATATTTTGTAGATTATTTATTTGAAGTGAAAGAATTAATTTTGTAGAATCTATTGATCCTGAGAAATGTTCTGCTGTTTACAATAATGTCTTATATACATCAATTAAATCAATTATTTAATAGTTTTCGAATTTTGCCTGTACGGTTTATAAGCATCCTTGAACAATTAATGCAGACTTAAGACTGTCAACAGAAACAACAGTTTTCTTATTCTATTCCTGTTTTCTTCTCTTCGCATCTTTAAAGAATTTTCACTCAAACAAGTGATCGTTTATATTGCCTCCTGTTTCTATTGTGTGTGTTTTATTAAATTGTTATATGTGGATAGGGTTGTTGCATATATAATTTATTAATGTAATAATGGTAATAATAAAAAAATCAACCGTAAATTGTATTTAAGTATTTATATTATAATACTCTACAATTATATTACGTTATTCTATGTTTATGA
>NW_020440471.1:0-4967 GCF_000699045.2 Agrilus planipennis | reverse complement strand
GTACTTCCATCATCATTGAAGGGCAATAGAACCATCCTCCTCCCGAAGGGAGGCGACCCCCTTGAGGTCGACAACTGGCGCCCAATTACAATCTCCTCCATTATTCTACGTATCTGCCACAAGATCTTGGCAGCTAGACTCTCCGAACTACCATTCCACCCTCACCAGAGGGGATTTCGGAGAGTAGACGGAGTGCTATTAAACACCCTGACGCTCGAAACACTGATAAAAGAGCGCCGATCGAGCAGAAGGCCCCTCAATGTCTTGTCCCTGGACTTGAGAAAGGCCTTCGACACAGTTTCACATGGCTCGATTAAAAGAGCGCTCCGTCGATTTAACGTCGATCATCGCATTGAACAGTTTATTCTTAATGGGTATGAGGACTCCTATACAACAATTAATATAGGGGACCGAACATCTAACCCCATTCTCATTACGAGGGGGGTTAAGCAAGGAGATCCTCTGTCGCCCGTGCTGTTCAATATGGTGATTGACGAATTAGTATGTGCATTGGAGGGGAGAGGATTGGGAGTGCCGGTGTCGGAGCACGTGAAGGTCTCTGTGTTGGGATACGCAGATGACCTGGTGCTTACCTCAGGGAGTATGGAGGATGGTAAGAAACTGTTGAAGTGGGCTACCGAGTTCTTTAATGATCGGGGTCTGGTCATAAATGCCAATAAGAGTGTTGCCTTCTCTATTGGTGTTATTCGCAGTAGAAAGGTACTTTACACCTCTACCAGACCCAATTTTTACGTTAGTGGAGAGCCCATTAGGCAACTTGGCCCAGAGGAACTATTTAAATACCTGGGCCAGAAGTATTCAATTATGGGGCAAGCCCCTCTCCATATACAAGACCTAAGGACTCGGTTACAGCGTTTAACGGTAGCGCCGCTCAAACCTGCGCAGAAGCTGTGCCTACTAAAGCAGTTTCTAATCCCACGCTTTATACATGCCCTTCAAACCCCGAGAGTAACATCACGAATTTTAAAAGAGTCCGATAAGCTCATTAGAATGACTGTCCGGCGGTGGCTTCATATGCCCCGCTCTAGCGCCGATGCCTTCATCCATGCCCCTCTCCGTGAGGGCGGTCTTGGTGTTACCGCCTTGCGCACTCTGATTCCAACCACTATGAGGCGCAGAATTACTAACATAGCCGTCACCGCTGATCTCACAACTGCAGCGACATTAGCTCTGCCATATGCTGAAAAGCTGTGGCAGAAGCTTCTACGTATGACGGCGGACCACGGAGACAACCGTAACAGGGTGAAGGCACACTGGAGCCAGCGACTCCAAGATAGCTATAGCGGCAACGGTCTAAGGCAGGGCGCCGCTAGCGGGTTCAGCTCCTATTGGGTGGATAACCCCCCCCAATTTTGGTCTGGGCAGGAGTATATTAAGGCCATTTTACTCAAAGCCAACCTGCTACCAACGAAGGGTATTCCGTCCAATCCACCNATGGAGACAAAGTCCCAGACAATATCTGCCCTAACTGTGGGGCTGAATTCAAATCATACGCTGGGCGCAGACAACACCAAAGGCAGTCACATCCGGACCAGTACAACGCAGAACTGGAGGAGGAAGCCTTAGCGCCTCCAAGACCCAGGGAGCGAGGCTGGACGGATGAGGAGCTTATCGGCATGGCAAAGGAAGAGGTGAAATTCCGCGGCCGTTTTATTAACCGACATCTGACCTCCATCTTTACACATCGTACCCTGGAGGCCATAAAGAGCCGTCGGCAATCTCAGGACTACAAAGATCTTGTCCTGAGTCTTCGTGGCGAACCTGCAATGAAGGATGTAGAGGAGGAAGCGTTGGAGAAGGACGAATCTGAGGGCGAGGCGGATGCAGTCCTCATAGAGGAGAGCATCCTGCCCGAGTCTTTTCGCCAAGAGTGGTCCAACTCCTCCGACTTAACCAAGAATACGGGGGCCTCCTTATTGGAGAGTTCATGTCATCTGAACCCCGAGGCCCCAGAGTTTGTGGCAGGGCGGGATGTGACAGGCCCCGCCCGAGTCACACAGGGAATTTCCGGGAAGAGTCAGCAGGAGGTGACGGATCCTGTAAGGGCCTTCCTGGAAGACTACTATACCTCGCACAATTCCATCTGGTGCGAGGAAGATGTTTCCCTCTACAACTTCATTTGCAGGACTACTCGTCGCCACAAGGAAGCCAACCAGGAGAAGATGGAGGCATGGCTGCAGTGTTTGCGGGCTAGTTTGGACATCCGGTCTTCTAGATCGGAAATGGGTGCACAGGCTCCCAAGACCTATCGAGGGAAGAGAAAACAAGCAGGCCGTAACAAGTACAATAAGGGCGCGGAGCGCGCCTACCGGTACAAGGTTGTACAGCAGATGTACCGGTCCAACAGATCTAAGCTGGCATCATGCCTGCTCGATGACCAGCCTCTGTTGAGCCGTGCTGAACATCCTAACATCGTGGATGTACAAACCAAGTACCGGTCAATATTTAACTCCGTTTCTCCCCTCGATCTAGCTCCCATAGATAACCTAACCTAACCTAACCGGTCAATATTTAACTCCGTTTCTCCCCTCGATCTAGCTCCCATAGAGGACAAAAAGGAGCATGAAGTACAAGCCTATGCACCCATAACGGAGAAGGATGTCGAATGGGCCTTAGCGAACACCAAATCGGATGCAGCCGGGCCTGACGGTATAAAGATCGGTCACCTCCGAAGGGTACCAACCGCGAGGTTGGTGCTGCTTCTGAATGCCATGTTACATCTCGGAGTACTTCCATCATCATTGAAGGGCAATAGAACCATCCTCCTCCCGAAGGGAGGCGACCCCCTTGAGGTCGACAACTGGCGCCCAATTACAATCTCCTCCATTATTCTACGTATCTGCCACAAGATCTTGGCAGCTAGACTCTCCGAACTACCATTCCACCCTCACCAGAGGGGATTTCGGAGAGTAGACGGAGTGCTATTAAACACCCTGACGCTCGAAACACTGATAAAAGAGCGCCGATCGAGCAGAAGGCCCCTCAATGTCTTGTCCCTGGACTTGAGAAAGGCCTTCGACACAGTTTCACATGGCTCGATTAAAAGAGCGCTCCGTCGATTTAACGTCGATCATCGCATTGAACAGTTTATTCTTAATGGGTATGAGGACTCCTATACAACAATTAATATAGGGGACCGAACAACTAACCCCATTCTCATTACGAGGGGGGTTAAGCAAGGAGATCCTCTGTCGCCCGTGCTGTTCAATATGGTGATTGACGAATTAGTATGTGCATTGGAGGGGAGAGGATTGGGAGTGCCGGTGTCGGAGCACGTGAAGGTCTCTGNGGGAAGTCGGCAAATTGGATCCGTAACTTCGGGATAAGGATTGGCTCTGAGGATCGGGGCGTGTCGGGCTTGGTCGGGAAGCGGGTCCTGGCTGACGTGCCGGGCCTGGGCGAGGTGATGGCGCGGGCTTCGTGCCCGTGTCGGATCCGAGCTCGGTCCCGTGCCTTGGCCTCCCGCGGAACTTCCTTGCTGCGAGGCGTCGGTTTGCGGCTCGCGTCGCGGCCGGCTGTCCTCTTCGGCCGCCATTTAACGGTCAACTCAGAACTGGCACGGACTAGGAGAATCCGACTGTCTAATTAAAACAAAGCATTGCGATGGCCCCAGCGGGTGTTGACGCAATGTGACTCTCTGGGTCGTGGGAGTCGATTGGAGCGTGCACAGTTGTCGGGTGATTGCGTCATTTCGAGCGGTTTCACGGGCGAACGGGCGTGATTTTCTTGTCTCTGTGTTCTGTTCTGGTCGGCTGTCAGGTCGACCAAGTCTACCGGTAGCCTCCTCGTGGCGAGAGTCGGGGTAGCTGTCCAGGTCACACTGGGCAGTGAGCTAATACCGGGGGCGATTGGAAGCCACTTTTATCACAGGGTCCATTACGGTAGTGCTACACCATCTACGCACTAGGGCCCCTGGACCATCGGGTTTTTCCCGCTTATACGTTTTGCTTCCAACCTGTCTATTGGTCCAGTCCGTCTTTTAACCCTCTCGTGGGGTCGTATAGGGCTGTGCGAGGCATCCCGCGTTTGTTTCTTTGAGTAGGGAGATTATTCCCCTACTTCCGCACAGCTCAGAAAGTGCATCTTTCCCGAGATGGTTTTGTGCATCTGCGGGAAGGACTTCGGCACCGACCGTGGGCTCAAGACCCACCTGCAAAGAAATCGCTGCAGGGGACCCAAAAATGGAGACAAAGTCCCAGACAATATCTGCCCTAATTGTGGGGCTGAATTCAAATCATACGCTGGGCGCAGACAACACCAAAGGCAGTCACATCCGGACCAGTACAACGCAGAACTGGAGGAGGAAGCCTTAGCGCCTCCAAGACCCAGGGAGCGAGGCTGGACGGATGAGGAGCTTATCGGCATGGCAAAGGAAGAGGTGAAATACCGCGGCCGTTTTATTAACCGACATCTGACCTCCATCTTTACACATCGTACCCTGGAGGCCATAAAGAGCCGTCGGCAATCTCAGGACTACAAAGATCTTGTCCTGAGTCTTCGTGGCGAACCTGCAATGAAGGATGTAGAGGAGGAAGCGTTGGAGAAGGACGAATCTGAGGGCGAGGCGGATGCAGTCCTCATAGAGGAGAGCATCCTGCCCGAGTCTTTTCGCCAAGAGTGGTCCAACTCCTCCGACTTAACCAAGAATACGGGGGCCTCCTTATTGGAGAGTTCATGTCATCTGAACCCCGAGGCCCCAGAGTTTGTGGCAGGGCGGGATGTGACAGGCCCCGCCCGAGTCACACAGGGAATTTCCGGGAAGAGTCAGCAGGAGGTGACGGATCCTGTAAGGGCCTTCCTGGAAGACTACTATACCTCGCACAATTCCATCTGGTGCGAGGAGGATGTTTCCCTCTACAACTTCATTTGCAGGACTACTCGTCGCCACAAGGAAGCCAACCAGGAGAAGATGGAGGCATGGCTGCAGTGTTTGCGGGCTAGTTTGG
>NW_020440470.1:0-4950 GCF_000699045.2 Agrilus planipennis | reverse complement strand
ATTCAAATTAATACATTACTGCCACTAAGACATATCTTTTAGGTTTTCTTAATGAAGAATATTATTACATTATACATAAGCTTTTTTTTATATACCTATATCATCATCATCATAAGGTCGTCAGTCCTACGACTCGTTGTACACGCATCTCCACTCCTTCCTATCCTTAGCTAATCTTCGCATTTCCCTAAGATTAGAACATCCCACAGCCTTAACTAATTGCAAATAGTAGTAAACTACTCTAGGTCTACCTCTCCTTCTCTTAACTCCTTTTTCTGCCTCTAGTATGTCTCTGACTAGACCTTCATGCCTAAGGTGTCCTACGAACCTGTGTCGCCTATTTTTTGTTGACTTCTAAAGAGTCCTCTGTTCTCCTATTCTTTCTTTCTCTTTATTTCTAACCTTTTCTACCCGCGGTATCATCATCATTCAATTGTAACATCACATTTCAAACGCTTCTAAGTTTTTGTTTTCCGCTGTGCCAACAGTCCACGTTTCGCACCCGTACATACACTTTTAACAATCTTTTTCGAATTTCTAAATTAATCGTTCGCAAGCATACAAGTGACTTCTTTTTATTGAAGGCGACTCGATTCTGCGCTACCATCTACTTTATATGCCTACTATTCCATCCGTCCTGACTTACCTGACTTCCTGGATAGGTACCTAAAATCAGCCAATTCTTATAATCCTTCATTTTCTATCTTTATATTCGCTCTTTCTCTACCTTTTCTTCCCTTAAGGTATCTAAGAAATTAGATAAATCAGGATGGAAGGAGTAGTAGGGATATAAAGCAGAGAATAGTGCAGCGTCGAGTCGTCTTCAATAAAAAGAAGCCACTTCTATGCTCGTGAACGGTTAATTTAGAAATTCGAAAAAGGTTGTTAAGGGTGTATGTTTGGAGCGCGGCGCTGTACGGGTGCGAAACAGAAGACAGTGGGCGCGGCGGAAAAGAAAAGGTTAGAAGCGTTCGAAAAGTGGTGTTACAGACAAATGATGAAGATACCATGGATAGAAAAGAATAAAAATGAAGAGATATTAGAAAGAACAGCAGAACAGAGGATTCTATGGATGTCAATAAGAAATAGGCGAGATAGGTTAGTAGGACATCTTCTCAGGCATGAAGGTCTAGTCAGAGACATATTAGAGGCAGAAACGGAAGTTAGGAAGAGTAGAGGTAGACCTAGATTAGATTACTGTTCGCATATAGTTAACGATGTGAGCTGCTCTAGTTTTAGGGAAATGTGAACATTATTTCAGGATAGGAAAGAGTGGACGTACGTGTCCAACCAGTCTTAGGACTGACGACCTTATGATGAGCATATCGATGTACTTCCGAATGATAAAGTGATCATCTAACCATTAGACCATGCCGCTCTACTCGGTGTGGAAGGTGGAAATCTTCGATAAGGAGCCAGTCGTCTGCAGAACCGATAGTGTTGTGTAGTGAATAATTTACTATTACTAGAAGAAACAGAGTTCGAGACAATGCTGATGTTATTTAATAAGACGTTATACACCTCTTAGTTCTTATTTAATTTTATTATTCTTCAGGTAAGTAAATTAAGACTGCGAAAGCGGTTTTGCGGTTTTACCTAAAACTGACTAGTCAGACGAAACGTATTTGTTTTATTTCCTCTTTGCATTTTGATGTTTCACAAGAAGTGCACTATTGAAGTTTAAGTTGAATTACTTACGGAATAAAGAAATCTGCACGATATTTGAGCGGTTTGTGGACGATATTTTGATACTTCATTTATTATTATTCTAATGTTTGCAATTTTCGAAATTCTTTTTACACATCAGCAGTTTATAATCAGAATAAAATGCAAATTACTTTTAAAATAAATATCCAACATATCTAGCAGGTAAATAGCATTCTTTATTCACTTGTAATACATAATATAACTCCAATGCGATGTCCCTTACTTATTGCGATATTGGGAACTACTGACAGCTTTAGATAATTATTGTTGATCAACAACTTAGAACAGTGCAAATAAATAACTGCTCGAGTTTGTGTACGTAGAACGTTTCAGATGAGAAACTTGCTACTTAATATCCTAAAGTCCACAGGATAGTTTCACTTGCTGTTATCTATTATACGATATACCTGCATGTGCAAATAATATTTAACTTTGTCGGTATGTAAACGGTTGATGGATTACGGTACCAATTAGCGGTGCTGCAGGAAGCTACGATCAATTTGTATGCACAAATACAATCTTTTGCACAAGATACGTAATTAACAAAAAGAATGTTCCATGTTGTATTAGTTTTAGTGTGGTTATTAGATGTTAATTTTATAAAAAAGCACTTGTCTCACAACAGTATTTTTATACATATAATGTAGAAATCTTTCCGAAGTGAGTTAGTTTTTAATATGAAATATTCTCAATTTTTACCCACTACACATTTCCTCAAATGTAGCTTAGTGGTCAGAGCATTGGTGGTAAAGCCAAAGAGCCCGGGTTCGATTCCCGGCGGGGGGTGTAACAACAGCAACAAATTTTTCCTCATTAATTTGAGGAAATGTGTAGTGGGTAAAAATTGAGAATATTTCATATTAAAAACTAACTCACTTCGGAAAGATTTCTACATTATATGTATAAAAATACTGTTGTGAGACAAGTGCTTTTTTATAAAATTAACATCTAATAACCACACTAAAACTAATACAACATGGAACATTCTTTTTGTTAATTACGTATCTTGTGCAAAAGATTGTATTTGTGCATACAAATTGATCGTAGCTTCCTGCAGCACCGCTAATTGGTACCGTAATCCATCAACCGTTTACATACCGACAAAGTTAAATATTATTTGCACATGCAGGTATATCGTATAATAGATAACAGCAAGTGAAACTATCCTGTGGACTTTAGGATATTAAGTAGCAAGTTTCTCATCTGAAACGTTCTACGTACACAAACTCGAGCAGTTATTTATTTGCACTGTTCTAAGTTGTTGATCAACAATAATTATCTAAAGCTGTCAGTAGTTCCCAATATCGCAATAAGTAAGGGACATCGCATTGGAGTTATATTATGTATTACAAGTGAATAAAGAATGCTATTTACCTGCTAGATATGTTGGATATTTATTTTAAAAGTAATTTGCATTTTATTCTGATTATAAACTGCTGATGTGTAAAAAGAATTTCGAAAATTGCAAACATTAGAATAATAATAAATGAAGTATCAAAATATCGTCCACAAACCGCTCAAATATCGTGCAGATTTCTTTATTCCGTAAGTAATTCAACTTAAACTTCAATAGTGCACTTCTTGTGAAACATCAAAATGCAAAGAGGAAATAAAACAAATACGTTTCGTCTGACTAGTCAGTTTTAGGTAAAACCGCAAAACCGCTTTCGCAGTCTTAATTTACTTACCTGAAGAATAATAAAATTAAATAAGAACTAAGAGGTGTATAACGTCTTATTAAATAACATCAGCATTGTCTCGAACTCTGTTTCTTCTAGTAATAGTAAATTATTCACTACACAACACTATCGGTTCTGCAGACGACTGGCTCCTTATCGAAGATTTCCACCTTCCACACCGAGTAGAGCGGCATGGTCTAATGGTTAGATGATCACTTTATCATTCGGAAGTACATCGATATGCTCATCATAAGGTCGTCAGTCCTAAGACTGGTTGGACACGTACGTCCACTCTTTCCTATCCTGAAATAATGTTCACATTTCCCTAAAACTAGAGCAGCTCACATCGTTAACTATATGCGAACAGTAATCTAATCTAGGTCTACCTCTACTCTTCCTAACTTCCGTTTCTGCCTCTAATATGTCTCTGACTAGACCTTCATGCCTGAGAAGATGTCCTACTAACCTATCTCGCCTATTTCTTATTGACATCCATAGAATCCTCTGTTCTGCTGTTCTTTCTAATATCTCTTCATTTTTATTCTTTTCTATCCATGGTATCTTCATCATTTGTCTGTAACACCACTTTTCGAACGCTTCTAACCTTTTCTTTTCCGCCGCGCCCACTGTCTTCTGTTTCGCACCCGTACAGCGCCGCGCTCCAAACATACACCCTTAACAACCTTTTTCGAATTTCTAAATTAACCGTTCACGAGCATAGAAGTGGCTTCTTTTTATTGAAGACGACTCGACGCTGCACTATTCTCTGCTTTATATCCCTACTACTCCTTCCATCCTGATTTATCTAATTTCTTAGATACCTTAAGGGAAGAAAAGGTAGAGAAAGAGCGAATATAAAGATAGAAAATGAAGGATTATAAGAATTGGCTGATTTTAGGTACCTATCCAGGAAGTCAGGTAAGTCAGGACGGATGGAATAGTAGGCATATAAAGTAGATGGTAGCGCAGAATCGAGTCGCCTTCAATAAAAAGAAGTCACTTGTATGCTTGCGAACGATTAATTTAGAAATTCGAAAAAGATTGTTAAAAGTGTATGTACGGGTGCGAAACGTGGACTGTTGGCACAGCGGAAAACAAAAACTTAGAAGCGTTTGAAATGTGATGTTACAATTGAATGATGATGATACCGCGGGTAGAAAAGGTTAGAAATAAAGAGAAAGAAAGAATAGGAGAACAGAGGACTCTTTAGAAGTCAACAAAAAATAGGCGACACAGGTTCGTAGGACACCTTAGGCATGAAGGTCTAGTCAGAGACATACTAGAGGCAGAAAAAGGAGTTAAGAGAAGGAGAGGTAGACCTAGAGTAGTTTACTACTATTTGCAATTAGTTAAGGCTGTGGGATGTTCTAATCTTAGGGAAATGCGAAGATTAGCTAAGGATAGGAAGGAGTGGAGATGCGTGTACAACGAGTCGTAGGACTGACGACCTTATGATGATGATGATATAGGTATATAAAAAAAAGCTTATGTATAATGTAATAATATTCTTCATTAAGAAAACCTAAAAGATATGTCTTAGTGGCAGTAATGTATTAATTTGAAT
>NW_020440469.1:1637-4984 GCF_000699045.2 Agrilus planipennis | reverse complement strand
TACAGCGCCGCGCTCCACCTTTAACAACCTTTTTCGAATTTATAAATTTAGTCTCACGAGCATAGAAAGGACTTCTTTTTATTGAAGGCGACTCGGCCCTGTGATATCATCCTCTGCTTTATATCCCTACTACTCCTTCCGTCCTGACTTATCTGACTTCCTAGATACCTAAAATCAGCCAATTCTTCTAATTTCTCGTCTCCTATCTTTATATTCGCTCTATCCCTACTTTTTCTTTCACTTGCATATCAGCATTTTTGTTTTAGCAAAAAAAAGACAAACGCACTGCCTTAAGATTGAACACGGGACCACTCGTGTGTCAGCCACGCATTCAAACCAGTGAACCATTTCGACATTTCACCGCAGTACCTCTAAACTTTACTTAGCCGGGGTGGTGATGCCGGTTTAAGTCAACAGGAACATTTTGGTGCCGTTTCTGTTCTTATACGTAGCTTCTTTTCTGCTATAATAAATTATTTCAGAATTTGTTGTTATAACAACGCATGTAGATAATTATGTATAAATTAAGTACTCCACTAATGATGAGGCGGTCCAACTTACCATAAATCAAGTAAAATATCAAAAAAAAGGTTGCATTAGTTTACGCAATAATTTTGCAAAACGGTTAACTATTGTTCTATATGGTTTAAACGTAATAGAACTGTACACAATCAATAAAATGATTTTCATTTTCATTCATTGCATCGTGACCCGACCGTGAAAACAATTAATGATAAAAAATAGCGGAGCATAAAAATAAGTCACAGCGGGTAATAATAATATCGGTTTGTTTATGTAATTTACAACCTGTTATTCACTGAATAATTATTGCTTTAGAGGTAGAGATACGAAGATAGATAATGAATATACTTTATAAATGGCCGCTTAATTTCTAATGTATTGTAGAAACTGAAATAAGTTGTAGCTAATGAAAAATATGGAATTAAATTTAATTATGATTAGTACTTCAGAATTTTAGGAACGGGAAAGTTTTTGTCTCGGAAAATATGTATATAGGAGAATAAAAGCGTTTGGTACCTACAAGAAACTTAATCATTTAAGAAGGATATTACAACCGTGCACTCTTTGTTCGCTTTATGACTTATGAGCAACGGTTATCAGTTCCCGGGTATATAAAAGATGCCGCCGATATCGATCGTTGCCTACGGCATTCGTTTGTAACAATATGGTATCCGTCTATCTAGCATTGCGTGACATTTTCATCTAAAACTCCATAGCATTATAATAGTAGTTTTGTAGAAAAACAACATCAATAGTAAAAATAACAATACAGCTTCTTCAGTTTTCCTTTAAGAGAATGATCTGTACAAAATCATGAGTTTAACGTTTGTACACGAATCTAGAATAGACTAGAACGTTAAATCCTAAATTCGAAAATCGAAATTTTACATTCTTCGATTTTTTTAACAGAAGTCTTACGAGGTATTAAATGTTTATTACAATACACAAGTCACAAAGGATAGGCGGTGTCTCAAATAAAGACGAGTGAAATGTCATTGAAAAGAATGACGTGCATTCATAGATTTTTCATTAGAATCAAACTAACTATAAGCAGTTTTAAATGTTAATCACTGTTAACCGCTATCTATCCCAGAAATAGTCGAGTAGGATGCCATTCGAAAGATATCCAAGTTCACTGTCGTGTGATTTACATTCTTCGATTTTTCATCAAAGTCCGGAAACATCCAGTCAATAGTTTTTGAGTTATAAGCGGTAATACACTGCAAGCGAAGTCACGACGAGTAAGCAGTGTTTCAAAGATAATCTAGTGAGGTCTTATTTGAAAGATGTCGAAGTTCTATGAATGACGTACATTCTTAGATTTTTCATCAAAGTCCAGAAATATCCAGTCATCAATAGTTTTTGAATTATAAGCGGTAGTATACTGCAGGCGAAGCCACGGCGGGTAATCGGTATTCCAAAGATAATCTTGTGAGGTCTTATTTGAAAGATATCGAAGTTCCATGAATGATGTACATTCTTCGATTTTTTATCAAAGTGCAGAGACATCCATAGTCATAGTTTTTGAGTATAAAATGCATGTACTAAAAACTACAGCAACCGTTGCTACAAGTGTGACTAGTACAAGGAATGCATGACAAGAAAAAGGCCTTTTTATTCGTCTAGGAATGTAATAATAATAACAAGATAACTTTCTCTTTGTATAATTTTTTGTCTTTAATTTAGTAACTGTCATTCTCCTTCCGAAAAAGGGTGAAAGGAGATAAAATTCAATTTTGGCTATAACAACCTTCATTGTCGTAAGAGGAGAAAATACTTTTGAAAACGTTAATAGCAATATTTACTACTACTAAACTTGAATTCATTGATATAAAAGCAATAAATATATGTATTTAAGGAAATTTTTAAAATGCAAGTAAGTAAGTTTAAACAACGACAAGAATTGATTTAGCACAAAAATTAGAGTACATATATTAAATACCTTTAGAAGAAACGTTCTTTTTTTATTATATCCGAACATCGTCCTAATAATAAAAGTTATCTGATTATGTCTGTCTTTGTTTGCGCACTTTAGCAAAATATTCTGTTATCACGCGTAGTAAATTATCACAGTGATTTTGTATTAATTCATGGTCTTGTTTCCGATAGCGTACAAATGCTACAAATTACACGCTCTTACCAAAATTAAATAAGGAGCCTCGTTTACGTGTAATTTGTTTAAACAGTTATGGACGTGTGACAATGTTAATATTTTAACAAGTTCAAAAAATTGCGCAATGTTTAACCATATCACAGAGTGCGTCATTTGCAAATTTAAAAAAAAATATCGATATGCTTCACTAGACTTGCAAATGATGATAAAACGTCACAAGCCCATTGTATAATATAAATTAATCTTTATCTGATTTTTTCTCAATTGCTTGACTTAATTTGCAATAAAATATTTTGATTGTACCTTGCCATAAAAATACGTTTATGTACAAATAACAATAATTATTATCTTATCTATTACCTGTTACGACTAAGCGATAAAAAAATACTACATATTGTATTGCTAGTTATTAAAATCAGTTATGAAACTCACTGTACGCTGCAGTGTACTGTGTTGCCTATAGTAAATACTCATTATTCTAAGGAATTTGTCACCAAAAGTATTATAATGATGTTTGGGAGGTATGTCAAAATGCTACGAGACAAATAAAAATTTGGAAGAACGTTCCTCATTCAATTCTAAAATTCCTAGAAAAATTACAAATCGATTCACTAAACTGTTAAAAAGTTATTGAAATTTTAAAAAATTGTAATTTTACACGTCATTTTATGGAGATTCGTTAACCGAACAGATTAAATTTATTTTTATTAAC
>NW_020440469.1:0-1281 GCF_000699045.2 Agrilus planipennis | reverse complement strand
TCTCCGATTGTACCTCCCGAACATCCTTAAATGCAAGGTTAATTTTACGAGTTATTTTTTATTTTAATTTGAATTAAATAACCGGATAGTTTTGTTTAAATAAGTATGACAATACTCTCCAGAAATTAATTTCTCGGATTATCTTTATAATTTTTTATTATATGTATCTAGTAGTTCGCATAAATGATTAAACTAAAATATTCAACGAAATTTAAAATAATGTCCATAGCGGTGATTTAAAAGATATTTTTGATTAATATCATTAAACTCCTATTGTTATTAGTCTGAATTTGATACTGGATAATACAATCATAACGTATTTGTAATTTATAAGGTGTACATGAAACTAATTTACAAAACATAATAAGCATAGTTTTCAATTATGGTAACAATAACTGGTTATTAATGTAAAATTTATAATTCGTTTAGGAACAAAAGCAGTATGAAAAATGCACGTAATTGATTATAAATTTCCAATGCTTCATAAAACACATTAGGACAGAAAGACAAAACATTTTTTAAGTGCTATCAAAGTCGATAAAAGTAACGATTTGTTTATACTCAAGAAGACTATAGATAACAGTTATTTAAAAGCATCATAATTAACAAAGGATAGAAAACGCAGTGCTTACGCATTATTTTCGGTAAAATCAATTGTCCAAAACATAACTTCCCTTCGAGTCAAATCCAATGCGCTTGCCTTACCGCGCAGTGGACAATCGAGAACAGCTGAATGACGTTCTTACGTCTCGCGGCCTATATTAAGCTAGACATGGAGCTTCAATTATCTGTCGTATTCCCGTTTTTATTAATCCAAATACCCTCTATTAATGGGTACTCATTTCGCAGACAACTTGCTATTTTAATAGTTAACGAAAATAGAAAGACATTCGATTTAGTGGATGTTTTTAGACATAATTTGTTAATTAACAAGTATATTTTCAAAATTTTAATACGTAGATATTGCAATTCGTCTCTACAGTATTGTATACTGTGGATATTCTTGTATTTTACATTTTTTTATAGTTTATAGTTAAACAGAAAAAAGTTGCATTTCCACGGTACAGAGTCTTTAATAACAACATTGATGTTTCTTATCAGCTAAATTTGTATAACTTTTACCGAAAACTGAAGATTTTCCCAACTAATATTGATTGTTGTTGGGGAGTTTATATAAAAATTTCACATTTTCTTTACTATTTTTGAGGTAATCAGAAATTGAATTCGCATCTAGATCTATGCAGAAATGTAATTTATCTGAAATAATTCTATTTACAAATT
>NW_020440468.1:3406-4913 GCF_000699045.2 Agrilus planipennis | reverse complement strand
ACTTCTTTTTTTTTTCTTTTCAAACTGTTTTCGGCTTTCGTATGTCCCTTTATCCCCCAAAAGAGTTTTGTTTGTTTTTTCTTTTGTTTCGTTTGTTAAATTGCCATTTTTTCGTTTGTTTCTTCGACCGTTTCAGTTGTCTTTTTCCCATATAAATAGTTAAATTCTTAATTTATTACATAAACTGAAACAGATAATCATAGATTTAGTTATTTCTTTGCTGCTGTAGTTTAGTTTTTTGAGAATGTAGTTTTTCGAACAATAATTCATAAAATATTAGAATACAAAAAATGGTGAATGCGCCGGGTCCGCCATATTCCTCATGCTTAATAAGACAACAGAACAGTAGGTTATATGTTTGCAACTTGTAATAATAATTAATCGAGGATATGGAAAACAAAACAAACATTTATGGTGTCCATATTTAAGGGATGTAATAAGCGACAATTCCGAAATTCAAGTTCAAATTATTAAAATCTTTAAAATTATATTAAAAGTCGCTCGTCATTTTTCAAAACTTTAGAAAAGGGGTGAAATCCATACAAAAAAGGATAAGAAATCCAATGATGCATCCTGTTTTTTCGTACACATTGTCGTTATTTTACATCATGCATCCCTAACTTATTAATTTAAAAGTATACTTTACTATGATTATTTAAAAAAGCGCTCGTAATTTTTCAGGATCTCAAAAAATCATTTTAAAATCTGCAAGGTATGAAAACTATAAACAAAAGCTTGGACAATTAAACTAATTTAGGGGCATCAACCCAAACAGCGCAAAGTCGAAAATGTATATAACAAAAGTGACAAACAATATTGCACCTAATATTATATTTAAAACTCTTTTTTGCTAAGAATTACGATAACTCGTGGAAAATAATAAAAAATACGTAGTACTTACCTTTCCTTTTGTATCTACTGACACTACAGAAAACAGCACGAAACAAGAACATTAATTATGCCATGCACAGGGTGGTTAAAATTAATAAACAAATTCGAAATTTGATCGAAAAGTTACAAAACTGATTCGTTCAATTTTAATATGTACCTACAAATTCTGCTATACTTTTAGACCAAACCTCGTATTTGTAACCCAATTGTTTTCGTTATTGTTTTTTTTTTGTTTTAATTTTCTTTTGTTTAGTTCGTAACCCAAGTGCTTTTTATGTGGGAACCGTTGTTTGACGTGGTCGACATTTTTATAAACTGAAAAGACTAGTAAAAATAATTTTATTCAGTAACAATAAATAACTTACACTTACGATATCAATTACCAATTATATCAATTCTATTATAAGTAAAATAGTTCAAAATGCTCTGGCTTACTCTCGAAGAAAACTAAAAAGGAATTTAATAATAATAATAAGAAAAAAAGCTGGCTTTTCCATTTATTATTACAAGGACAGCAGGCGTCTGTCCAATTGTCATTTACATTTATACATTTATTTCTCTTCTGTGGTACCGTCGAGAAAATTAAAAACAGACCCCCGCGCAAATATAAAAAAAA
>NW_020440468.1:0-1421 GCF_000699045.2 Agrilus planipennis | reverse complement strand
TATTATTATTAAAATCCTCGAAAAATAAATTCAAACTTCCATTCATCACTGCCTTTTGTCATTCTAAGTTATCACCAATTGTCTTTTAAAACAATTAAACATCACATCATTATTCTTTTGCTTCTTTCATTTCTTTTTAAAAAAATATTTTTATTTTTAAACAATCGTCTCGATCCTTTCGTAGATACTTTTAAAGAAAAATTTTTTCGTTAAGTTATTATAAAACAAACAATTGCCACTCGCTTTAACTATGTAAGACAAACGTAGGGGATAATATAACGTAATAAAGTATTATATCGTTTTTAATATGCGCAAAACAAAACGAAAACGAAACAAAACCGTCAAGAAAAAAGAACGTTTTCACTCTATCAAGAAAAAATAAAATAAAACACTTGCCTCGTGTGGCGCAGGTACCAAGGTACCTTTCTCGATTGCTCGTCGCACGCCATCTCTCGCCGGCTAAGCTAAATAACCCTAAGATGCCCTTGAATCCCTCCAGAGCGGTCTGGAATGTGTCTGAATGATTAACAAAAGAATGGAGAAACAATAGAGGGACAAAATAATCTAAAGGAGAAAACAAAAAAAAACATATGAACTACGAACGTCGAGCACGTGTCTGTGTGTGTATTTATGTGTGAATAGGGGGGAAGAAGGGTGGGGATGTGAGGGGCTGGGAAGGGGAGAGGGGGGCGATTGGAGAGGGGGAGGAAGTAGCAGTAGCAATAGGATTCTGTGTGCTATCGTCATCTGTCTCTCTCTCTCACTCTCACACACGCGCACTTTCTTGCATTCGTCCTTCCGTTCTCTCTCTCTTTCTACAATACAATACAATACAATACACGACTGACTATCACTGTCCTCTTCTTATAAAAATAAGTGGTGCCACCCTGGCTGTTTGTACTTCTTGAAGGCATCAATGTCAACAACAACAACTAATAAAAAAGAAACGGATTCTTCCTGTAGTGCTTGGTATTTTAGTAGTAAAGTACCGTCTAAACAACATTTAAAACAAAATAGCATCGTAGCGGTGCGGTGGTAGTAGAAGTAGCAGTAACGGTAGTTTCTTTAGTAACAGTAGTGGTAGTATTATTAATAGTACTAGTTGTAGCAGTAATAGTAATAGTAAAAGCAATTAACGTTATACATAAATACACGTATATGTATGTATAGTAATAGTAATGATAATCATAGTAATAATAATAATAATAATTAAAAGTAGCGGTAGTGTTTGTAGACAACATGTACAATATGTACAACAACAATAATAATAATAATAATAAAAACGAATGAACATATTTTGTAATGTATTGCACGTGGATATGGTAACGGGTGGGAGACGCGACGATCCGTTATTTCCGTTTCGCGTGGAGCATTTCCATGAGGAGGGTTTGGGTGGGGGCGCCCCCGTTGCAATGTTTATG
>NW_020440467.1:0-4948 GCF_000699045.2 Agrilus planipennis | reverse complement strand
ACTAAAGGTTTTTTTGAGAATAAAAACAATGGAATATTTCTGATTTATGTTCCACCTAATTAAGCCTGTGTAAATTTTATCTATCTAATTGATACATTAATTATCGATAGTGATGGATATAAATACTCAAGCTCAGTTACTGTGTAATTACAAACAATTAATCATTCATAATTCCGTAATTGTGACTTCCCATATTCCTATTTGGCATAGTAATCCACTTGTAAAAATTTTCAAAATCATTATACGTATGTAAATCTAACATCATCTTTTAAAGATACCTTCGAATATTTTTCCTTTTTTATGATTTCCTCTACGAAGAATAGATTCCAAGGTAAGTTTTTTTTACACAATTATATGATGAGAAATTGAAGAAATAGATTATTGACTGAGGAAATTATGAAACATATTCGAAACACAGTAAAAGGAACAAAACTTTTTTAAATGTTTCAACGGTACTCAATGTCTTATAGAAATAACAAACTTTTTACCTTTCAGTACTTACACTGAACATCGCCCCTACCAAATCAAAAAATCAACAATCAATTTAACTACATACGCAAGACATTCTTTACCATTATGAAGCTATATTTAAAAGTGTTGGTTGGATTAGCAATGGTAGTTGCGACAGTTCTCACACAATATGATAACTGCATACTGACGGGAAATTCGTTGGAAAATCTTAACTCTATTCAGCGACAATGCACTGAGATTATAATAGAAAACTTGACAGTGCCTGCAAAGCAAAGTTTATTATTAAGATCACTTCGAAGTGGTACTACAATAATTTATTCTTGGTGATAGATTCGAAGGTAAGCTTTTTTTGTTACGTAAGTATATGTTGTCCGATAGAAGAAACAGATTCTTCACTTAGGAAATTATGAAACATTCGAAATTCAGTAAAAGGAACAAAACTTTTTTAAATGTTTCAATAAGCAAATTTACTTGATGAAGACTTAACTACCATGAACATATGTAGAGTTCCGCTTATTTAACCATTTAATAGTTAAAAGCATTTTCTTTTGTTAATACTGTACTCAATGTCTTATAGAAATAACAAACTTTTTACCTTTCAGCACTTACACTGAACATCGCCACCGTCCAAAGCAAAAAATCAGCAATCAATTTAAGTACCTAAATACGTAAGACTTTCATTACCATTATGAAGTTGTATTTAAAAGTGTTGCTTGGATTAGCTATAGTAATTGCGGCAGTTTTCACACAAAATAACAACTGCACCCTGACAGGGAATTCATTGGACAATCTTATCGCTATTCAGCAACAATGCACTGAGATTGTAATAGAAAATTTCACAGTGCCTGCAAATCGAACTTTATTATTAAGAAGACTTCAGAATGGTACTAGAATAATATTCAGAGGAACCATAAGATTCGAATACGAAGAATGGGATGGAGATCTCATTGTGGTCTCAGGCTCAAACATTACTGTTATTGGAGATCCTGGACACCTATTCGTTTGCCATGGTGAAAGGTGGTGGGATGGATTTGGTGGAAATGGTGGCAAATTAAAGCCGAAATTTTTCCGCACGACCAACTTAAACTATTCCTCTGTCACAGGGTTGAGAGTAAAAAATACCCCGAAACAAGTTTTTTCCGTTAACCGCTGCAATCATGTCGTGTTTTCGAACATCATAATAGATAATGTGGACGGGGATTCAAGGGGTGGGCATAATACTGATGGATTTGATTTGAACGAAAATGATGATATAACGATTCAAAACAGTCAAATTGTCAATCAAGACGATTGTTTCGCGATTGGTTCGGGAACAAATTGTAATTTTTTTGACAACCACTGTTCCGGTGGTCATGGAATATCTATCGGTTCAGTTGGTGGCCGCAGAAACAACGTGGTCCGAAATGTTCACGTTAAAAATTGCAGTGTGGTAGATTCGGAAAACGGAATTCGGATTAAAACTATTGTTAACGCAACAGGCCAAGTACGTGACATCAAGTACGAAGGTATAACTATGAGAAATATTACCAATTTTGGTATATTGGTACGAGGCGACTATTTGAATGGCGGACCCACTGGACATCCTACAGCGGGAGTCCCTATTACAAACTTAACTCTTGACAATGTTCGCGGTTGGGTACGACAATATGCAGTCAACGTCTACGTGCTTCTTGCAGACGGTGTAGCCTCAGGCTGGAAATGGACCAACGTTAGTATTACAGGCAGCACATTAAACAANTTAGTGCGAATGTCTGTTACCATACAAAAAATCACTTACATATATCGCAGCGTTAAATCACAATATTTAGAATAGGAACCCATGTTTTCGGAAAAATTCATACTAGGCATGAGCAGACTCTTGCGGTCAATCGCCTTTATAAATTACATCGAATTCTCTTCTGTTTACCGATAGCATCGGCGAATAATGAAATGGGTTGCAATTTTGTCACCCGCAAATGATGAAAACCCGAATAAGGAAACCGTGAATAAGGAACTTTTACTGTACTTGGTAAATGGTGGTTTTTGGAGGTGATAAAATAGAATGGTACTAACGGTTTTTCTCAGAATAAAAACAATTGAATGTTTTTGATTTACGTTTCCCCTAATTAAGGCCGTGTAAATTTTATCTATCTAATAGATACATTAATTATTATTGATAGTGATGGCTATAAATACTCAAGCTCAGTTACTGTGTAATCATAAAGATCATTGAGGATTGTCTAATCGTAAATTGAATTTTAAACATTTTTCAAAGGCTGAGCGGGGCTACACCAATGACATTTGCTAAGGCGGATACCAGCTAACTGATCAGCTACCGTGATGATTTTGGTAATACTTGGTAAATGGTGGTTCTTGGAGGTGATAAAATGAATTGGTACTAAAGGTTTTTCTCAGAATAAAAACAATGGAATGTTTTTGATTTATTTTCCCCTCAATTAAGCCCGTGTAAATTTTATCTACCTAATTGATACATTAATTATCGATAGTGATGCCTATAAATACTCAAGCTCTGTTACTGTGTTATTATAAACAATTAATCATTCATAATCCGTAATTGTGACATCTTTATTTCTATTTGGGATAGTAATCCACTTGTAAAAATTTTTAAAATTTTTATACGTATGTAAATCCAACATCATCTGCTGAACATACTTTCGAACATCTCATTTTTCATGATTACCTGCACGAAGAATAGATTCCAAGGTAAGTTTTTTTTACACAATTATGTGATGACAAATACAAGAAATATATTATTAACTGAGGAAATTATAAAACCCGTTTGAAATATATAAAAAAAGAAAATAAAAGGTTTTTGAATCATTGCTAGTTTGATTAGTTGGAACTCAACAAAGGTTTAACTTCCCGAAACACGTAGAGTTCTACTAATTTAACTTTCAAATACTTAAAGTATTTTCTTTTGTTTATTTTGTACTGGATGTCTGATAGAAGTAACAAAGTTTTTACCTTTCAGCACTTACACTGAACATCGCCACCGTCCAAAGCAAAAAATCAGCAATCAATTTACCTAAATACGTAAGACTTTCATTACCATTATGAAGTTATATTTGAAAGTGTTGGTTGGATTAGCAATAGTAGTTGCGACAGTTTTCACACAAAATAATAACTGCACCCTGACGGGCAATTCCTTGAACAATCTTAACTCTATTCAGCGACAATGCACTGAGATTGTAATAGAAAATTTCACAGTGCCTGCAAATCGAACTTTATTATTAAGATCACTTCGAAGTGGTACTACAATAACTTTCAAAGGAATCATAAGATTTGAATATGCAGAATGGGAAGACGATCTTATTGTGGTCTCAGGCTCAAACATCACTGTCATAGGAGAACCTGGACATCAATTCGATTGTCATGGCGAAAGGTGGTGGGATGGACAAGGTGGAAATGGTGGCAAATCAAAACCGAAATTTTTCCGCACGACCAACTTAAATTATTCAACTGTCACAGGGTTGAACGTAAGAAATACCCCGAAACAAGTTTTTTCCGTTAACCGCTGCAATCATGTCGTATTTTCGAACATCATAATAGATAATTTGGACGGGGATTCAAGGGGTGGGCATAATACTGACGGATTTGATTTGAACGAAAATAATGATATAACGATTCAAAACAGTCAAATTTTTAATCAAGACGATTGTTTCGCGATCGGTTCGGGAACAAATTGTAATTTTTTTTACAACTACTGTTCCGGTGGTCATGGAATATCCATCGGTTCAGTTGGTGGCCGCAGAAGCAACGTAGTGCAAAATGTTCACGTTAAAAATTGCACTGTGGTAAACTCGGTAAACGGAATTCGGATTAAAACGATTGTTAACGCAACAGGCCAAGTACTTGACATCAAGTATGAAGGTATAATTTTGGAAAACATTACTAATTATGGTATAGTGGTACGAGGCGACTATCTGAATGGCGGACCCACTGGGCATCCCTCAAGGGGAGTTCCTATTAGAAATTTTACTCTGGATAATGTTCACGGCAGGGTACAAGAACGTGGTGTCAACGTCTACATACTTCTTGGAGAAGGTGTAGCCTCAGGCTGGAAATGGACCGATGTCGAAGTCACAGGCAGCAGACGTACCAACGTCGGGTGTACTGGAGTGCCATCAAATTCAGGAGTTGAATGTTAATCAAAATTATATTACACTTATAGATATATGTATATTCAAATTGTTCTTACCCTACAAAGCTTACTTAAAAGATACATAATTACTTTTATACTGCCCTACGAGATGATCATAAAAACGTGTACAATCATTCTAAACGTCTCAAGATGTGAAAACGATGTAAACTGGACACAGATATGTGTCAATAAAAGGAATATGATTCTTAGAACTCATGTACAAGGATACACCATAACCAAGTCTAGATCTAAACTCGTTTCTATAGGGTTGTTCGGAAAGTCATTTCGTTTTTTTTTGTGGAAATGAAAGACAGTTTTCGTATAATAAACAAATAC
>NW_020440466.1:3054-5014 GCF_000699045.2 Agrilus planipennis | reverse complement strand
TTTAATGGTTGTGATACCACTATGAAAAATTTTAAAACAAGCTTTTTTAGTATGTCATAATAGCTATTGTTAATAAAACTAGAAAAATAGTTCGTCTTATTAGCTTTCATTATGATACACCATTTCAATAAAAATTTTTGATACCATATCAATGTTAGGGTAATTTTAGATTAAACTTCGGTAGAAGCATTTCATCCACGAACAATTACCTCACCATCAATATAAAAAAAATCGCTTAATATATGATACGTTTCTAGAATCGCTCGTATGGCGACGAGCCAACAATTTCTCCGAAATCAAAGGAACCGGAAGTACGAAATTGTATAGGCCGATAACCTCTAACCTTAACAAGTATAAAAGTTTATTGACCATCATCTGCCGTAATAATATTTCGGAATTAGTTGGACCTCGAATACCGTTTATCCTTTATTTATTTGGGAACTTTAACTCAAATTGAAATTGGTTTTGATTGATTATACAAAAGGGGATAAACTGAAGTTAGAGTATTATCCTCGAGGTTGAATATTATTCTAGAAATTTGGTTAGTAGCCAATAATTAATAAATTCTCTCTCTCGTATTAATGTGTTAAACTTAATACAATTTCAAACTAATTCAGATAAAAGACATATTTTTATTAACAATTCTCCAACGTTTAATCCGATGATCCAGGGACAACTGTTTTAAATTTGTACTATGAATGGTAATTATAAATTTAAAAACCAATATGAGGATAACGTGGGTAGAAAGGCTTAGAAATGAAAAGGTATTAGAAAGAATAGGAGAACGGAGGACTCTATGGAAGTCAATAAGGAATAGGCGAGATAGGTTGGTAGGACACCTTCTCAGGCATGAAGGGCCAGTCAAAGACATATTAGAGGCAGAAACAGGAGTTAGGAGGGGTAGAGGTAGACCTAGGTTAGATTACTGTTCGCAAATAGTTAAGGATGTGGGTTGTTCTAGTTTTAGGGAAATGCAAAGTTTAGCTCAGGATAGGAAAGAGTGGAGGTACGTGTCCAACCAGTCTTAGAACTGACGACCCTAGGATGATGATGATGATTCCAAGTACAGTATTTACATTCATAAAACAGTTAGGTACCAGAATCAATTTATGTTAGTTGTAAACATTTTACAGTAATTCGACCACAGACATATTAAAATAGCCATTTGTGTATGTAAATAGAATTGCCAATAGGAATTATGTATCAATTGAAAAGATATGTTCTTTAAAATTAAGAGTCCTCTTGAGAAAATAGCTATTACCTTAATAAAATAAAAAGAATGGTTAAGTACAAATTTTGCTATGTAAACAAAAAATTACGAGGTTCATTTCCTTGCATAAATTTCCTCGAGAAAATTCCTTGAAATATGCATTCCTTAAGAAATGAAACGTATAGTGGCAGGTTTATCTACACTGAAAAAAACACGCAAATTTCATTACAAATTAAAAGAATACGAAAAACAAAATTCGAGTTATTTAAATTAACAGAACTAAATTGCGAATCCATCCTTAAGGAAACCAATTTCTTATCTAGAAACTACATTTATTAAACTAATACCGAACCACAAATTTAGTTCTATGATCTTAATTTTGAATTTTTGATTTTAATTTTTCAGAAATTTTAAATAAAATTGCTTCTTATGATAAAGAATTCAGGAAATAAACTAGAAGTTGAACACCCGGAAAAAATTAGGGAAATTTGGGAGCGCTTTTTACAAACATACCTACTAGCAGTAAGTTTGACTTTTGAAGCCGCAGTAAATCGAATAAAATATTGTGTCCCAAGTTCTAGTAGCAAAACTTTTCTTCACATTTATTTTTATAATAAAAGCATGATGTTATTTAAAGGATTACAGACCTTGAAAGGCAGCTTCGAATTGTAGCTTGTTGACTGCATTCTCGTCCGTATCAAAGGAACTATAACCGATGTCTATTAGCAACAACAGATAGCATATTAACAA
>NW_020440466.1:0-867 GCF_000699045.2 Agrilus planipennis | reverse complement strand
ACCACTTCGAATTATTTTAAACATCAATGATACTTGTAACGGATAGACAGACAGGCAGGCGAAGAGGCATTCTTTTTTTGAAGTATGAATCTTTAAAATCACTCAAGAGCGAGTCGGGTTCGCACGATCCATATAACAATTTCAAAAACTAACTGCAAAAGCAATGGTTTTCCTATTAGCACTAACTCAATAGGTAGCAACCGTGGTAACATAAACATTTTAATTTTATAAACCTAAATAAACGGTGCTTTTTTAAAAGTTTTGAACTGTATCATTTATCATCAATTCACCAAAATTTTTGAAAAGAGTATTTCTGGAATCCTTAAAAGTAGCCCTTCTAATCGATATCCGTTTCGATTTACAAGTAAAACTATTAACCCTCCTCACCCCATTTAAAATATTTAAAAGCAATAATATTCTTTGACTGCTTTAAATTTTTACGTCCATGAAGCACCTAGTAAAAATTTGAAGTTAAAAATGTTCAGAAGAGTTGTAAAAAGAAATTGGAATAAAACGTACTATAGTTACAATCGTATTTATTAAAATATACTTAAAAATTATAACTTACTTGTTAATTATACAAAAACTTAAAAAATAAAAATAGATTAAGATTAATAAATACTTTTGTGTCAATTACTAGATTACGTATCTAAACTTAACTTTGTGCTATTGTATTAATACATAAAGGTAACAGTTTATTTTATGGGTGAAATGCATATAACAATCACCAGAACGATGACTAGACCAACGACACCAGTCATATATACTGCTAATAAGCCTTTTCTTGAACTTGCATACTAAAAAAGGAAAATGTATTAATTATAAACCTGATTATAAACCAAAAAACGGGCAGATAGATACGCGAGT
>NW_020440465.1:0-4935 GCF_000699045.2 Agrilus planipennis | reverse complement strand
ATTAATGGAGAATTCTATATCTGCTATTATGTAAGCAATATATTTGTTGGTTTGTTTGTAACCCATCTCTCTAAATTTTACCACAGGTCAGGCCCAGCAGATAATGTGGGTACGGTGGGTAGATGTACCCATACGAAAAAAATCGAAATTTTAGGCCATTTTATAATTATGCTCATGAGACCTGAGTGAATTTATATTTTTAGATAATAACTATTTAAAAAGATAATTTCAATATAAGACCAATTGGAAAAAGCATCGCATTGATGTTTAATAGCAGTATTCAAACAGAAATGTAGGTACGACGAAATGTGTCTCCAGCTGGGTATCATCTTCGCATTAAACATGGGCCATATTTGTCCTTTGTGAAATACAAACCCTAAGAAAGGACACTCAATAATTACCCTGACCTCTGCGTGATTGAATCATATAGAAAAAATAGAAGCGATTACTGACGTTTTAAATGCTCCTCGTAATGATAAGTATGAAAGGAAAGTGTTTAAATTGTTGTTGACCTTCAACTAAATGAACCCCAAATTCCGCATCAATGAAAAGTTCAGAAACATTTCAATCTGAGAAGCTATAGGGACCGCTGATACATATGAATTCACGATCCCAAAATATTTTTTTAGAAAATCGTTCTTTGAGATGTTTGACCAACTTATTTCATTCTTAAGAGGTAGATTCGAAAATGATTCGGCCCATTTTTTTAAATTAACGATTTGCAATTTTTTGCGTTGCGCTATTGAACGAACTTTTGTAATTGGCTCGTTATTGTTATGTAATATAATAATAGTTTCAGCAATATTATTTTATTAACTTCCCATTAGGAAGTTATTGTAATTGGGTCGAAAAGTGAAATCGGAATTTTCATTATATTTCCACGTTTTAACATATTAGTAGCATGCTAGCCAATTTTTTTGATGATGTGTGTATGTACGTACGTACGTACGTACGTACGTACGTACGTACGTACGTACGTACGTACGTACGTACGTATGTACGTACGTTCGTATGTCAGCATTTTTTTCGTTTTCGATATCTCAAGAACGGATTGAGATATCGCCCTCAACCAAAATTTTTTCGAAAGATATTATCATAATGAAGATCTGAAAGAAATTTGAACGAAATCGGTCAAGCCGTTTTTTTTTTATAAAAAAAAAAACGAATTAATTACAAACAATTTAATTAAAATACGTTCTAATCTAATCACAACAATGAAGTTACGGAATCAATAATAACGAAATATCATTATTCAAGACAGGGAATAACATATTATAATAACATATTATAATAAAAATTTGTTTATAACAAAATGAATTGTTATAAACAATCGATAAACAATAAAAAATAGTATTTACCAATTGACTGATGCAAGTACTCTATCAATTCGGTTTTCTCAGACGAAATACTGTTTCTTATGGGTTTATAAAATGACGAACTCTCAAACATTGTTTGTTATTTATTATTGTGCCGCGTTTTTTTCAAACTTTAGAAACGAATGTACTTTACAATAACTGTATTATCTAATGGGAAGTTAGTCGTATTAGCACCGACCAAAGTGTGCTCAGACCAATTTTTGTAACCTTTTTATCCATATTCCTGCCTATTGCGTAAGGTCCCATTAATTTAGACTGAACATGATTTGCCGGGTCTGTCACAGGTATCATTTTGTCAAAATAGGCCAAAGCATAGACCAACTAACCTGGAGTACACTATCATGTAGAAAACTGAGCGATGCTCGACAGCTCAGTGAAATGTTTCAGCGATTTATAAAGTACTACAAACTGCGTGTTGAACGCCATCTTTGGTACAGTGCTACATTTAGTGGAATATAATTTGTTGAACAAGCTCGATTAACGTTAATGGATATTTATTTGCTGAACTGAATCCATAGCGTTCGAAATGTGGTGTTGCAGGAGAATGATGAATATTGTAGATAGAGAAAGTTACAAATGAAGAGGTATTAGAAAGAACAGGAGAACAGAGGACTCTACGGAAATTCTCAGGCATGAAGGTCTAGTCAGAGAGGGATAGAGGTAGACCTAGATTAGATTACTGTTAGTTAAGAATGTGGGGTGTTCTAGTTTTACTAGATTAGCTAGTTAGGGAAGAGTGGAGGTGCGTGTCCAACCAGTCTTAGGACTGGCGACCTTATGATGATGATGATGAACTAAATTCATAGTGTAGGCACATCTTTAGGCAGCAGGTAGAGTCAGTTTGTGTTCTGTGTAAACTGTCTGCGACGTGCTGACGAAATCCAACTAGAGTTAAATTGCAATCTACGTTTAGTACTATTGATAGAATATTGTCCACCATAGACCATCTTAGATCGATTTGGTTACGAACCCACCACGTAGGGGTGAGCTACGTCGTGGATTTAGATCAGCAAGTAGAAATTCATCAATGTAAATGGTCCTTGTTGAACATATTGAGTTCCACTAAATGTAGCATTGTACTACAGATGGCATTCACCACGCTGATTATGGTACTTCATAAAACGCTGTCTTTAGGCAGCAGATAGAATTAGCATATGTTCGTCGTAACTGCCTGCGACGCGCTGATGAGACCCAAGAAGACCAAAATTTCAATCCAAGTCTGGCAGTCAATAGACCACCATGAAATTCTGTGTTTAATTTCAGTGAAATATCGTTTTTTCATGCACATTGCACCTTTTTCAGTTATGGTTAAGTATTATTTTTTATAGCATTTTTATTGTGATTGTCTTATTCTAATGCTTACAGCAAATATACATATATCGTATCTACAGAAATTTCAAAATTCACTTCTTTTTCTCTAACAGAAAAAATTTACATATGTATATACATAAATGAGACTTTTGTATTTGTGTGGTTCCTCATTTCGGCCCTGCACTATTACCGTAAGCGGTTCGAATTCAATTATATAAGGAGCATTTTGTACGTGATTCTCACGATCGCAATATGATTGGTTAATCTGGGTAATAATGCCTGTTAAGCTTCGACCTGTGTATTAACTAAATCGTTTACATTTCTCGATATTGCAGATTTGCAGTTAAACCTGCCGAATGGAACGGTCTGAAACGTGAACAACAACAAAGACAATAACCAACGTTTTCCACGATCTCTTACACGGTATTATCCTTATAAAAATGTTGCGGTTTTTACAAGTGGATTGTTATCTTAACAAGTAGATATGTACTTACTAAAAAATTCGTCGATATAAAGTTAAATAAATATGAACGACACCGTAAAAAATCTTAATTTTAAAGATGTACCTGTTTAAGGTGCGTATATGTATTCTGAAAAATACGTGGGATAATACGAATTTGAAAATTAATTCACTGTTAGGATAACGTGAACGTAGGGAGCATCGAAAAAGAAAAGATTAGGTTAGGTTAGGTTAGGTTATCGAAAAAGAAAAGGTTCGAAGAAATGAGGAGGTATTGGAAAGATTAGGAGAACAGAGGACGCTATGGAAATCAATAAGAAATAAGCAAAGATCAGTTGGTACCATCAAAATTATCACCTGTAAAAGTTGAGGGCGGAATCGTACCATCATTAAATATTTATCTGGTGATTTTGTTGATCGCGGGGTGGAATCGTATCTACCATCAAGCATGAAAAGTTAAATAGAGACATATAGAAGGAGAAACAGTACTTGGAGTGGAGACAATCCTAGGTTAAATAATCGTTTATAAATATTTTAGTTAAGGATGAGATGTTCTAGTTTTAGGGAAATGCGAAGATTATCTCAGGATACGAATGAGCGGATTGACGACCTTATGATGATGATGTTGAGGTACACTTAATCGAATCCAGTAGATTGTAGTATATAAACTGACTGCCACAAAACAAGATCATTCCGAAAACTTCGACACATAAAGAAAATAGTACCTATTCCAAATTGACCTTTCAAAAAGATTTTATTCTTTATTTTTGTTTGAAGGTCCTCAGGAAATATCAAATTATGTGTTGTAATTTTTCGAAACTTCCTGACTATAACAACAATTGCAACATTTTCGGTTTTCTTCGATCATTTTAAAGTCAGTCTTTAAAATAAATAATATATTTCATCCGGCATTAGTTTTCTGTGTAAATAATAATGGCAGCTTTTAAATGAATAATTCTCTAATAAGAGATATTACCGTATCCTTAAGTATCGTAAGTATATATATGAAACGCTGAGGACATCAATATTATGGATTTTTTAAAGTGATGTGAAACGTATTAGCACCAAATGGGGTTAAAAATTAAATAACGTTTTATCATTCTTACAATTAGTAGTAAATGTTCCACCGTAATCTTAATTAGTTTATTATTCGATAATTTGAAGTTTTTTGTTTTATGAAAAATACGTTATGAAAGAATNTATGATCAATGTTTTGTTTTAGGAATTTCAAGGTATAAATTAACGTATTTTATAAATGTACATATAGTTTCTCAATTGATTTTAGTATCAATTTAATATTCGAGTGCTACATGTTACTTTCATCATCATAAGGTCGTTAGTCCTAAGACTGGTTGGACACGAACATCTACTCTTTCATATCCTGAACTAAACTTTGCATTCCCTAAAACTAGAACAACAAAATCCTTAACTATCTGCCTCTAATATGTCTCTAACTAGACCTTCATGCTTAAGAAGGTGTTCTAGCAATATATCTCGCCTATTTCTTATTAACTTCCATAGAGTCCTCTGTTTTCCTATTCATTCTAATATCTCTTCATTTCTAACGTTCTCTGTCCACTGTATCCTCATCATTCGCCTGTAACACCACATTTAGAATGTTTGTTACCTTTTTTTTTCCGCCGCGCCTACTGTCCATGTTTCGCACTCGTACAGCGCCTCAATCTTTAACAATCTTTTTCGAATTCGAATTAACCGTTCGCGAGCATAGCACTGACTTATTTTTATTGACGGCGACTCGACCCTGCGCTATCCTCCGCTTTATATCTC
>NW_020440464.1:0-4926 GCF_000699045.2 Agrilus planipennis | reverse complement strand
TTCTGTTCAGATGATAAGTATGAACAACACTTCGATACGATCATCAGCAAGTGCTTTTATTTATTTTCCATACTAATTATATTTGTTTAATGAACAGATTATACGTAGTAGGTACAAACATAAAATAGACCGTTTCTAATTTGCAAGTCAGCAAACAAAGTTATTTTACATAAAGCAATTTTTACTTTCATACGTACAGTAAACACATTGTGGAGGTTAATTATTGTTTTAATATCTACTTAAAGACAGATTGTAATCTTTCGAATTTTCGAAATGTGTTTAAGCAATAACTTTTATCATATTTTGCTCTACTTTAAATATCAGTGATACCTGTTAAAATTATAGACGTTTTTCTATTGTCGGACGATCATTTTTACACTTTTATTACCCGCATATAATATTTACGAAACTGTTACCACCATAACGCAGAATTGTGTAACGAATTCTCTATAACGAAACTACCAATCTTAATAAAAAAAAAACCTACCTACAATATGCCTCATTTCAACAGCAAACATAAATAGCAAATGAAATACTTCATGTGCTTGATACAAACTTTTAGATCCAAGCAAAACAGCTGTCACAAATTAAGTGAACATTCAACATGGCCCAACTTACCGGTATAAGTGAAAGACATGAGTACCAACATAACGCCACAAAAAATCGAAAATTGAATATACGTAACCTATGGAAATTCAAAATTTGCGATACTTTTTGAACAGATCTCGTATATTCTTTGGCTGAAATCTAGGGGCTACTCCGGATGATTATATATCAAAATGGGACTTCTTACCTAATGGTTTTCTAAACTTCATCACATATATAAAATAAAAAAGAAGAAAGAAAATATTGGTTGTTAAGAGAGAAGTAAGTTAAAATTACTTTTTTCCAAACCAAAGAAATATTAATTAATTACGCAATTTTATTTTTAAATTAACGTTATCGAAATTTACCGTAACGTTATATTCTAAGTATGTTGTATGTTGCAACTTATAAGTACAATTAAAAATACTACATTGCATATATTTTTATTAACTATTTGACGTTCGTGATATCATTAATAGATAGGTATGTAACTTTTAGATGCCCGGAAGAAGGAAATAAAATTTAAGGAAGTTGGTTTTTGAAGAAGGAAACTAGCATTTATTTAAACATGCACGCAAAACTACCAACCTTGATTTGTGAAGAATTGGCACGCGATTTAAATTACCAGTGGTATGCTTACCAAGAATATAAACCTAGAACTATATTAATGATAATGATAGAGAAATTTGAAATATGATATGATAGGTATATAAGAGAAAATCGACAGATGTTAATGACTATACTGTTAAAGCAACAAATATGACATAAATTATCGTAAAATCATCAGAGAGTTTTACACTAATAGATCAAATTAAAGATGTAGAAAGAGTATGTATTCACGTATGTAAGAATCAAAATAACTAAAATGTTGGGATGTAGGCAAATGATGTAAAATTAGGGTTAGGGGGAATTTAACAATGGGAGACGAAAAATCAGAAGTCGCCGACTTTCGATGTTTAGGGATACATGCAGCACAGAATGGAAAAAGCATTAGGAATATGTAAAACAACGAAAAGCGCATGGTTGGGTCTCTTTCCATAAAAAGAAATCACTTTTATGCTAGCAATCAGTTAATTTTGAAATTCGAAAAAGATTATTAAAGTGTATGCTTCAACGTTGACGTTGGGCGTTGCAGAAAAGAAAAAGTTAGAAGAGTTTAAGGATGTTGAAAATACCGTGGGTAGAAAATGTTACAAGAGTAGGCGATTAGTGAGTGATTTTGAAGTCAGTAAGAAACAAGAGAAATAGGTTGGTAGGACACCTTATCAGATACGAAGGGTTATTTGGAGATGTATTAGAAGCAAAAACAGGAGTTACGAGGATTAGAGGTAGACCTAAGATTAGATTATTGCTCACAAATGAGATGATGATGAACGAGCAAATAGATTAAAGTTATTAAGTTCGAAAGATTGTCGTGAAAATAAACTTGAGTGATAACCTCGTGAATAATTGACAACCAAGGGTTAGTTGAACATATATTAGGGGCAGAAACAGTAGTCAGAAGGGGCAGTGGTAGTAGACCTAAATTGGATTTCTGTTCGCAGAGATGTAGGTTACTCTAATTTTCAAGACATGCAAAGATTAACGTAAGACATAACACCACTTCTTCGGTCTAAACACGTTATGACGATCATACACCCCGAATCTGCAAGCTTTTCTCTTTTTGCAGCATGTAAATAAATAAAATTAATTGCACCCTCTTCAACTAATGAGAAAAGGTACAATGTACATAACTAAATGTAACTAATTAAAGTTAACTGTTTGTTTTTCTGCAAAACATAACAACTTTCTAGTTTTCTTTTTGCCCAGTCCCATAACTAGCTTGTAAAATTGCAAGGACAAAAGTCATCGTTATTGCTAATACACATTCAATTAACGCGTTGGTGCTAATTAAATCTGATTATACATACATATATTTTTTATATGAAGTGTCACAATTTATGCTAAATGCATAACTTAAGCTGTTGCATTAATAATAAATTAATTTAACAAATAATTATTACATTTCTTAATTTGCTAAGCTACAATAATTGGTCATTTCGTCACTGTAATTTGTAGATTGATGAAAAAAATTATGTTAAAAGTAAAGTCGTATTACAATGACTACATTCTCAATTTAATAAAAATGCATACTGTCTACAACTTTAAAAAAAAATGAGTATAAATATCTACATATTTTATTAGGTTTAATTTATTATAATAGCACAATAAGGGTCATATTTAAAGTTTTGTCAATAATATTAGTCTTAATTGAGAACGTTATGCAAACAATAGTATACATTTGATATGAGACCACACTTTAGGCGTACCATCATAACTATTATCATCACCATGACTATAAACTAATAATCATCATCGGTACAAAATAAAATGCAAATATGTATGTACAGGTTTGCAATGAAAATATGTGCGGCTATTTCTTGTCGGCGTCCGAATTTCTATATTAAAACGTCTGACTAAGGGGGGTGAAACTAACTGTCTAACTGCCTAAGGTCTACCTTCGGTATCCAGGATGGGATTTATTAAAATATCACCAATTTTGACGCGTCGCTGTCTTTAAATGTCAATATTCGGTCATAGGAACATAAGATATAAAATGGCTGTAGTTAAACGCCTGCCAACGGAAACCTGTTAGGTTATAGCATGAAGAAACGGCATGGTTCAAGTGATATACACCATCGGCAACTATACCTTACGTCTAAATTTGAACGGGTTGTACTAGTTAATAGGACAAGAAGAGAAGAAGATTTTTTAATGAATTCTGGGCGCGTTGATGATAAATTTAGAGGATAGTTATATGATTTTCAATTTAAAAAGGATAAATACCAAAGACAAACAAAAAAATCCATTAGAAGATTGTGTCTTCATTTACGTAAATGCAGCAAATTTTATAAGAGTGCAGAAAATTATTTTAATAAGTAGAGAATCACTAATAAATGTGTTAAATATAAGAATGCCCTATTAGCGTCTGTAATGAAACAATTAGGCCTATTGCCAGTGATCAAACAAAATCTTATACTTACCGAACGTATTTTGGCCTTGCTTGGTGTTTAATTAAAAAGGACTAAAGGACTTCTGGAAATGTAGAGCCCCCAGGACCAGAGGGCAGCCCACTTCACCATCACCCTTAGTCTGGCACTCCATTGCTTACCATATATCTAGAAAAAGAATAATTAAGAATCACTTTTGCTTAACGTCGCCGACACAAGATCCGCTGCCGTTCATTGAAATAATTAATTTGACTAACATCATAAGAAAGAATTATCTGATTAAACACTATTAATAATTAGTACGTTGTATGATTACGTAAATGTTTAAAGCTTAAACAAACAATACCAAAGTAAATTTCCTAGAGCGTATTTTTAACTAACTTTCTTTTCCTGATGCCAGTATGTTATTAGACCAGAGTAATTTATTTTCATCACTCGACATTTCAGCGGTGGCTCCACATTTAAACCTATTATTTCAGTTCGTGATGCGGTAGTTCGTACATTATTATTATTGCACATACAATTCACACGTAGGAAGTATTCGAAATAAATGGATATTAACGATAAAAGAGAGTGCATAATTTTGTGGAATCTCAGTCATAAAAGTCAGTAAAGAAGGCCTTAATTTATGGTCTTTATTTCAAATTCCCGTTCACTAACTTTTAAAATGCTAATTTAAACTAACGTAAAGAAGGTCTTCCTAAGTACTTAAGAATATAAATATGTTTGGTTAAACAAATTGCTTGTACAGCCTTTCTAATGGGTAATGATAAGGACGTATAGCCGTAAAATTTATTAGAATTCACTTTGAATGATTACTCAGTTTACTAAAACGGTCAAACGGTCAGGAAAATAATAAAATGGTATTTTCCTTAATTATAGATACACCCTGCTTTGGGCTTTTGAAATTCTTATATTTCAGTAAAACTCTTAAGTGTTAACATTGCCTTTTACTAAGATTAGAAGCCTTAAACGCGTTTCAACAACCAAGGTATCATCTTCAGTTAAAGGCTCGCTCCTTTGGGTTTTAAATCTTTAAACGTTTTATAGAATTTTGAATTCATTATAATTATTCATTATTACCAGTTTATTTATAATGTCCCGAGATAAAAATGTTCAGTCTCTCAGAGTCTCTAAAAGCGAGACTCGAGTCTCCATCTCTCATCGAGTCTCTCTGGTGGCGCTGAGAGAGACTGTCAAAAAAACTGTTTAGCGTCTCTGAGAACGAGAGACTCGAGTTGCTCGTAAAGAGATCCTCATTTCGTATCCAGTCTCTGAACAAGAGACTCGAATCTCTGAACGAGTGACTCGAATCTCTGAACGAGAGACGAATTTTTCAATAAGTCTCGAT
>NW_020440463.1:3597-5107 GCF_000699045.2 Agrilus planipennis | reverse complement strand
GTCTGACGGTTACAGTTCGAAAATTTCCTACAGAATATGGTCGGAATAGTGATTTCATTTCGTCGACGGTGAAGAGGATAATAACTGAAAAATTGATGGCCGTCCAAAAACAAACCGATTTTTATTATTTTCAGCGATGAAACACATTTTCTTAATGGTGTGAACGACATCAAAGCAATTTTTGTGAAAAAAGTCGCAACGAATTTTGAGTTTCTACCAACAATTAAAATTACTACGTAATGCTTGAAAATTAAATGTCTTGATATGTTATATACTGTTGTAATTATTCGAAATATTTACATAGGTACTTATCAGAATGAAGATAAAGCAATCAGATAGTATATTTCTTCACAAATTTAAATCTAGACGATTGAGTAATTTATCATTATCGGGTTTCTCGCTTCACCCATCATTGAAATCACTATTTTTGCGTGTAGAAAAACGTCTACCCAAAAACCAGAACTATGCAACACAATTTCCACTAATGTTTTTTTGTTGTTTCCTACATGGTATAATAATTTTAACGTAATAAAATATTTTCCAAATCCAAATACAAATGAGTAAAATATCTAAGTGAATATCAAATTAAAATAATAGGATATTTATTATTTCCTCTGGGAGATAAATTTGTGTACTTTTTATAAGTTATTTAAAAAATTGAATACGTAGGCCTTATTCCATACATAACTTTTCTAAGTAGGCCTTATTTCTTTCTGAACTGTTAAGTAATGAGTTATTTAGTTATTGCTCTCTGGAAACTAGAATTAGGACAATTTTTAGAATATATTATTTACAAATGATTCTATATTTTTTCAGGAGTACAAAACAGTAGGTATTGGGAATAATTTCACAAACTATTCGAATTTACAACTTTCTATTAAAATCTTTTACAGTTAATGTTCCAAAAGAAGTATTAATTGCATTCACAAAATTTCTTAAAATTACAATTTCTTTTTATTACACATACTTATATCTATACCTCAATCGTTTCATCATTTTAAGCGACTAAAAGAGCACCTTACAACTGCATTAATAATACTTAATTCATTCTATTTATTAGATAATAGGCAACGGAAGAGGTTATTTATTTAAAAAAAACTAACTACATGTATTTATATATATACAAGAAAATAATCATAATTTATGTTTGAAATAATAATGGAAGTTGCCCGAGCTAATACGAAAGCCATTATTACTCTAGGTAAACCATTAAATTCTTTTTAAACTACTTACAATTAAACAGGACAGTCTCTAGAATTAAGGCCGCTCCAGAAAAACTGTTAAAAAAATAGCCTCCCTTAAAAATATTTAATAAAAAATTTGTATCTAATATCAACAAACAAAATATGTCGTACAATTAAAAATTAAGCAATCAATGAAATTAAATAGATTTTCTAGCTTTAATTTCTGTAAAAGTAGAAATTAATTCGTTATAATTTAATATAGGTAGTTGCCATCTCATGTACTATTGAAATTAATGTCAATCCGCTGAGTCTATTTTGATCCATAC
>NW_020440463.1:1379-2146 GCF_000699045.2 Agrilus planipennis | reverse complement strand
CAAAATACATACGTCTTCGTGTAATCACCATAAATACGTCTTCCGTCTTTTTTGAGCAAAAATGCTCAACGTCTAAATGAAATATACCGTTTTAATCAAACGTCTTACTACCTTGCTTGTCTCTCACTCTACTGCCATGGTGGTCCCTCACGTACCCCCAACATGCACGCATAGGTAAAACTAGATTATTGATTTTCCACCACCTAATTGGCAACATCACTACTCTTGCACCTGGGCAAGCAAAAACTGTATCGAAAAAGGGTAGTATAGTATGTGGCCACTAATGGTTATAAGTTATAATAAACGAATTACCCTAATACTATTCCTAAGAATAATATAATATCAGCGAGTTTATGATTTGGAAATAGTGGATGAATATATTTTTGAGACCATTTAATAATATTCAATTTAAATGTGTACGCATGCAAATATATCTCATTCAGAATTAAATAACATACAAAAACTAATCACGCCTATTGTTAATCGTTTCGAACGAGACTGATGAAACTAAAATCCATGTAATGAAACAGATTTTATAAATAAATAATTCAAAAACCAAAAAATATTTCATTTCTTAATTAATTATTTCATTGGAATTCTTTGGGAAATAAAACATTTCCATTCATATCTAACGATAAGAATATTAATGGAATTATTCAAAATGGAAACAATTGATTTTCTATTTATCCATCTATTTATTTATGAATGGTTTTATATAGAATTTATAAATTTTGCATTGGTTCCCATTGAAAATCAATGGAAATTTT
>NW_020440463.1:0-1110 GCF_000699045.2 Agrilus planipennis | reverse complement strand
TAATGTTATAACTAAATGATGTTTATACTAAGGCTCGTAATTATTTCAATATTCAAATATACAAATATTCAAACTTCAAATATCTGGACGCTCAAATATCTGAATATTAAAACACCTGTTCAAATATGTGTTTTTGAATAAAAATTAAAGCAATATTTTTAAATTTAAAATTTTATGTATTGAATGTTTAAACAATCTTAAATCAATATTGGTTTTTCAAATATTTGAATATTTAAACATTGAATTTACTGAATATTTTATTGTTCGAATACTTTAATATTTACAAGTACCTATTTGAATAAGTACTTAAATATAAATAAAAATTCCGACCCCTATAGTTAATAAGCCTCAAAAAAAGAATTAGGCTTATTACCAAACTTAATACTTAACGTAAATAAAGTGTTTTTAATTTGATGTATTACTTCCGTAGTTGTTCATTTTACTGTAAATTAGTTTAGTAGATAAAAACAGGAGCATCATTACGAGGATGGTAATCATGGCTCACCACGACCTAACTGCAGATTTCCAAACCATGGAAATCATATTAATTTTAAGAATATCATCATATCATCATAAGGTCGTCAGTCCTAAGACTGGTTAGACATGCACCTCCATTCTTTCCTATCTTGAGCTAAAGTTCGCATTTCCCTAAAACTAGAACAACCCACATCCTTAACTATCTGCGAACAGGAATCTAATCTATGTTTATCTCTACCCCTCCTAACTCCCGTTTCTGCCTCTAATATGTCTCTGACTAGACCTACCCTACCCTGTCTCGCCTATTTTTTATTGACTTCCATAGAGTCCTCTGTTCTCCTATTCTTTCTAATATCTCTTCATTTCTAACCTTCTCTATCCACAGCATCCTCATCATTCGCCTGTAACACCACATTTCTAACGCTTCTAACCTTTTCTTTTCCGGCGCGCCCACTGCCCATGATCTTAATTAACTGATAACCCTGTACTAATACTCTAGAATTTATTTTATTTATTGGTGCATTAGTTCGCTTGCGTGATGGGGCTGTTGTATCTTTTTTCTTTGGTATAAATTGACCAGGGTTCCGGAAAAACGTAGTAAAACCGCTTGATATAAATAAAAGGATAAAAATA
>NW_020440462.1:0-4932 GCF_000699045.2 Agrilus planipennis | reverse complement strand
TCTACGTATTACTCTGTAACTATAACAAATTATTAACCGGGAAATAAAAAAAAAAAAAACGATATGCAATTAAAAAAGAGCTACAAATTTTTCTAATGTTTAAATACTGTAACGTTGAAGTTAATTATTAAGAAAAATAAGATAATACGTATAGGTAGTTCCATATTTTATAAATTATTGTCACAAAATATGAATGGTAAATGAAATACAGCAGGAAGTCTTACCTCAATATCATCGAGACTTTGGTACAAAGGATCGGTAATAACTTCAGTGGCAAGCTTTATATGTTCTAACTCTTTTTTAAGCAAATTCACTTCCTCGGTTAAAATTTGTACTTTCAAAACACTGAACACAAATAACCCAAAGGTCGTGATTGCGATAATAAATATAAACAATATAGCGCAAATCCACATAAAATTGCTGCTACATTCGGTAACATTTTCCCTCTTACCGGATACCATTAAATTAGAATTATCTTTCAGGATTTTTTTCATATTCTGTATCATTGACAAAATTATTATTTGTTTATTTCCGTTGCTACAGAACTTTTAATCGAAATATCTTGGACACTTAAAAACGGACTTCTCGATCTGACACACTGTAATAAGTAAAGAGATAAGGAATGTGTGCATTTGCTCAAGCAGCAGACTGGGCCACAATAAATTAGCTTCTCTATTAGTTCGGTTCACTAAATTTATTGGAATTTATAAGTGCTTCTAAATGTGTACGCTTATCTGTACTCACATTCAATCAAAGGAGTTTATACAGTTCATTGAATATTTCTATCAATTTCTAAACAAATACAAATGCATTCGGAACCACGACACGTATTTTTCATCTCGTATATTTCGCAGCTTTCCGCAACCAAATTTTCCGACACTTTCAAAAGCAAAAAAATATAACGAATGAAGTTGATTGCAAATTTTTCAAAGTATAAATAAATTAAGATCAAGTATTTTATATTGGTTCAAATTCGACGCTCATCAGGGCAATCTCCTAAACTGTAATAAGATACGAAGGTGATTAACTGGGGACATAGTTATAGTTAATAAAGTGAGGTACCTAGAAATGTAGAATATTATTTTTGGCTTGGGAAATATTTGAAAAAAATCAAAATTTTAGATTTCATTTAACTCGAAATGCTACAGTTATAATTAGACTTATTGAAAGTTAAAGTTAGATTACATTTTAATTGCAGTTTTTTGTTTGTCATCTAATGTTTCTCTTTTGCGGGACCATGATCAAATTAATTATTAAGTACTGGCCTGGAAATATTTTTTTTTTTTGAAAATAATTTCGTATACCGACACCATAAGGCACCTGACTAATTCTCGACGTTACTAAATTCTTTTTTTTTTAAAAAAGTAATAATTCCAGGCCCCTACTTAAAATTTTAAAATTGATTATGGCCCCATAAAGACGACACTCTGCACAATAGCCCTAGTTATAACTGAAATATTTACAATTAGGTTTAAGCGTCGAATTTATACAATAATCCTATGCGGTAGATATTGTTTAAAAAATTGCTTGAAGCAATAACTTAATTCAATATTTTCTTGAAGTTAAAATGAGATGGTCCAATCAAAATTATGCAATAAACACTATATTTGCCGATAAAATAATAAATTGTACGATAAAATTACTCCTTTAGGACCCTAAATATACGTAATAGACAGAACTAATAAAATGTAATTGATATTAAATTAAAATTACTCCTTGATTTTTAACCACTTGCAAAACTTAATAAGTACCTATCTGTTTGTATCATATATAGTACATACAGTTGTCCTTGGGGATAACTTAACTACAATTTCGTGTAAGTAGTAAAATTAAAATTAAATTCGTGCTTGGTTTACGCGCTTTTTCTGGGAAAAAGAACCAAAATTAAGATGACCGTTTGCAATGCACTAGTATTATTAGCATTCCCACTGCCAACAAGACGATGTTGGAAACCAATATTCAGGTCAAATATTTCTAAGGAAAGGATAATAATAGATTATGTTTTTATTTCTATCTAAATTTAAATATAAATGAATTACTATCTTGTTATGATCATTTGCAGTAGGTGAAAATATTTACTCAATAATTTATTGTTTACGTCTTGTTATAACAACGGGCGTGTCATGGTAATATGTAGATCATTTTGACCCACAGAAATTGTTAACACGAGGACAATGAGAGGTCAAAAAGGTGGTCCTAATTTTTGTAGCGTATTATTAGGAAATTAATTTTGAATAGGACAATTTTAAAATACGTATGTACGTTAAAAGCGAGTTTTATTTCCCGATTGAATGAAACTAAAATTAGGATAAAAGGTCAGGGTCAGGGTTATTGTCAAAAGAGGTTTTCCGGCATTTTGCAGGAAAACCATAACGACGGGTAGGGTCTTCTAGTTTTTCTGAAATTCACAATAAAACAATAAGTTTTAACTTTTTGCAAATAGCATGTATTTATTTGAACTTACGAATATATAACACATTAAAAACTATCTACAAAACTCTAAATGTAAGGTGGTTAGATAATTCTAAATAAATTCCTCTCTTTCGTGTGCTAATAATGGTAACTATAGGGTAATGGATCCATCAATAAGTTTTTAGTTCAAAGGTTCACGAGTTGTGTTTGGTAAAAATAGACATAGCAAACCACCCCCTATAAGAAGGGTGGCCACTATAAACGTAGGTGCTGGACAATACATATCTAACAATTGGGCAATAACTATATTACCAATTATACCTCCCAAACGCGCCGCTACCATAGATATTGCTATACCAGTTGCCCTAAAATTAATTAAATTATATTTATTTGTCGCTATTATTAATATAAGATCACTTAAATACACGCCAAGGCTCTTAATGGTATCTTGGCGTTGTATCTGATCGGAATTCGTGAAAATTTACCTGAGGTTGGTTGGAAAAATTTCTGTTATTAAGCAATCTAACGCGGCATTACCGCATGAGATAACACCACTAAATACTGCCGATACCGCTAAGTTTTGAACATTATTATAGACTAAATACATACAAGCCGAACATATACCAGATGTTACTGTACTGAAAACTAAAACAGAAAACATAAACGATAAAATGAAATTAATTACACGAGCTAGCGCAAAAATGGAAAATTCTTTACCCAAGAAGAACTTTCTACCAAGACGATCCATCAACAGAACAGCAATGATGTTGCTTGGTAAAGCAGATGCTACAGTGACCAAAGATTCCATGAAAACGTTACTTTCGATGGTACTTGAACAAGTAGCATCTTGATGGCTACCGTTATTGACTACAAAGTCAGTGACAATACAAACGCTCGCTTCAACTCCCGGATGAGCTCTGGAATATTCATCAAACCTAGTAAAAAGTTCTGGGAACCACATCATCAGCCCGTAATAACTGCAAGAAAATAGGCATAAACATGTATTGATGAAGTCTGTTATTTCGTAGATTCTTACCCAATGTGGAATGTGAAGTTTATAGTGATGGATATAAAGGTTAATTTTAGAATTGGGGAAACGAAAAGCTGCTTGCTGTTGTCCAAAATGTCAGAAACCATCCCTTCATATTTTTGCAAAAACGAAGTTGGCTTAACGTACACCTCTTGGTTATCCATTTCGTCCAAAATTAAGTGTTTAACTGGATAACTTTCTTTGGGATTTCCGGTGTTCATTTTATAAATTCTACGGAATATACTAAGCGCTTCATCGGTTCTTCCCCGTGAAAGTAAAAATTTAGGACTTTCCGGTAGAAATAGCAGCAAAGCAGCCACGATAAATGACGGAAGAGAACAAATGAACAAGAAAATTCTCCAAGAATTGTACTTAAAGTATGGGGTATCTATCCCCATTTCTGAAGGAATTATAACCCAAGCTAACCCTGCTACGAAGAGATTACCGAGGGTCCAAAAAGCGGCCATGAATGAAAGCATGGCACCTCGTTTTGACTTCGGTTGAAATTCTGCAAAATAGGACCAAATCACTGGTCCACTGCCCCCTAATCTGTAAACAACAAAATCAATCTCTTTTCCCACGAGAGTTGAACAAATGATCCTTAATCGCAAAGCAATGAAATGATCTGATTCGAAATATTGATATGATCCGCCGAAATAGAAAAGTGGACAAGTAGAATTATGAGGAGATATAAATGAGTGAATTTACTTACGCCGCCCCGTTTAAAAATCTGAAAACCATAAACACCTCATAGCTCTGGCTGAAACTTGACGCAACAATGCACAGAGCGTTCGTGAATGAGATGACTATAAGGAGTTTCTTGCGACCCAGAGAATCTGCCACTGATCCCCAGGCATAGGCTCCTGCCATCATCCCGATGAAGATGATGGAGTTGAGCCATCCTTTGGCCTGAGTGTTGAGATCCAGGTCGCACTGCGCGGACGGTAGGATGAAGGACATCGAGATGACGTCCATCTCCTCCGCCGTGCTGACGAAGCCGCATATTGCTAGCAGGAGGTAGTGGAACTTTCCATATCCGGTCTGTTCGATGGCACCCTCGAAGTCTGCCTTCTCGTTGCCAGAATATGGTAATGGGGACGATCCAAATCCGCCTTTCTCAGGATCCTTACCGAGATCGACGGTCTTAAATTTGGGAAGCTCGACGCTAGTCGGTCCACAACCGTTTACGACTCGCTCGTCTTTTACATCAGAATTATCGTTATTTTTGAAAGGAGGGACAGTTTCTACCATCCTACGATGTCGCTGGTTAGGTTGATGTTTTTGCGGCGAAAGCAGGAACTCCGGGGGCGGCTAGTGGGGGCAGTAGGCTTTGGCAAAAACAAATTTTCTGAAAGCAAAATGCACCTTCTATATTTTACTCCTTCGAACTGGACCGTCAACACAATCATAATTTTTCTGAACACATTATTATAGAGACATATTAGAGGCAGAAACAGGAGTAAAAAAGGCGTAGAGGTAGACCTAGTTCA
>NW_020440461.1:0-4964 GCF_000699045.2 Agrilus planipennis | reverse complement strand
CAGGATACAATATTTAGAAAAAGAAGAATCCCATACATCTTGACAGAACAGCTCCTAATAAAGTTTACAACATCCTCATGAAACCTAAAAACCATAGGGATCAAGCAATTTATTCCACCATAACATAATCTAAAAAGAAACAACAGGATACAATATTTAGAAAAAGAAGAATCCCATACATTTTGACAGAACAGCTCCCAATAAAGTTTACAACATCCTCATGAAACCTAAAAACTCCATATATCCCAAAACCTATTAAAGAGGACCATTGGAAAAGGAAAAATCCTACAGATCATGGCGGAGAAAAGTTTGCAATAAATCCTTACCGAGTCTAAAACCCACAGACGTTCAAAATAAAACATTTTTAAGAAGGATTTAACATTTAGAAGACAAGAATTCCATAAATCATGTCAGAACAGCTCTGAAAATGGTAACCACAGATTCCCATAAAGCCTAAAAATCATCACAGATATTCAAAATGAAATTCTTTCACAAGGATTAAACATTTGAAAAATAAGAATCCTTTAGATCATAGAACTTCAGCTCCAAGAAACTTTTACAGTAGATCCTCGTCAAACCTAACAAATACACGTATCCCTAATAAAACCTTTTGAGGAGGATTTACCATTGGTAAAAGAGAAATCCTACAGACCATGGCGGAATAGTTCCGAAAGCCTGAAAACTGCAGACATTCAAAATGAAGCTTTTTCATAAATATTTGCAAGCAATAACAATTTAGTAGTACATAATATACCTTTTTTGTAAAAGTATCATCATTACACCTGCATTTCCAGTAGTTCTATTCTGGAAATTTAGGTCACCGAATCGAATCGGCTAGTTTACCGCTAAGTATATTCTGTTATAACTTTCTATAAGAACTCCACAGGTATGAATAAACGTTATATTCTCCTAGTGACCTAATGTCAATGCTTGCCTGTTTATTTGAAGATCAAAACTTACTAAAATAAAATAAATCAAGTTCAACTAATAATAAGAAATACATTTTTGAACTGTTNAATTTTAATCATTATCTACCTATCTGGTTTGGTTAAGTCTGAGTTGATTTGGTTTGGTTTTGAGTTGTGCTGGGTGGGGTTAGGTCGGGTTGGGTTGGTCTAAGTTTGGTTTAGGTTGGGTCGGATAGGGTTCCGTGGGGTCGTGTTGGATCGGGTCAAATACAGAATACGAAACCGAGTGATTTTTTTGCAATTGTTTAGTTCCAACTGGAATACGTCAAAATTTGTGATTCATAATTAATAGTCCCAATTAAACGATAGCATTCTAACCATCCCTTAATTTTAATCATTATCTACCTATCTGGTTTGGTTAAGTCTGAGTTGATTTGGTTTGGTTTTGAGTTGTGCTGGGTGGGGTTAGGTCGGGTTGGGTTGGTCTAAGTTTGGTTTAGGTTGGGTCGGATAGGGTTCCGTGGGGTCGTGTTGGATCGGGTCAAATACAGAATACGAAACCGAGTGATTTTTTTGCAATTGTTTAGTTCCAACTGGAATACGTCAAAATTTGTGATTCATAATTAATAGTCCCAATTAAACGATAGCATTCTAACCATCCCTTAATTTTAATCATTATCTACCTATCTGGTTTGGTTAAGTCTGAGTTGATTTGGTTTGGTTTTGAGTTGTGCTGGGTGGGGTTAGGTCGGGTTGGGTTGGTCTAAGTTTGGTTTAGGTTGGGTCGGATAGGGTTCCGTGGGGTCGTGTTGGATCGGGTCAAATACAGAATACGAAACCGAGTGATTTTTTTGCAATTGTTTAGTTCCAACTGGAATACGTCAAAATTTGTGATTCATAATTAATAGTCCCAATTAAACGATAGCATTCTAACCATCCCTTAATTTTAATCATTATCTACCTATCTGGTTTGGTTAAGTCTGAGTTGATTTGGTTTGGTTTTGAGTTGTGCTGGGTGGGGTTAGGTCGGGTTGGGTTGGTCTAAGTTTGGTTTAGGTTGGGTCGGATAGGGTTCCGTGGGGTCGTGTTGGATCGGGTCAAATACAGAATACGAAACCGAGTGATTTTTTTGCAATTGTTTAGTTCCAACTGGAATACGTCAAAATTTGTGATTCATAATTAATAGTCCCAATTAAACGATAGCATTCTAACCATCCCTTAATTTTAATCATTATCTACCTATCTGGTTTGGTTAAGTCTGAGTTGATTTGGTTTGGTTTTGAGTTGTGCTGGGTGGGGTTAGGTCGGGTTGGGTTGGTCTAAGTTTGGTTTAGGTTGGGTCGGATAGGGTTCCGTGGGGTCGTGTTGGATCGGGTCAAATACAGAATACGAAACCGAGTGATTTTTTTGCAATTGTTTAGTTCCAACTGGAATACGTCAAAATTTGTGATTCATAATTAATAGTCCCAATTAAACGATAGCATTCTAACCATCCCTTAATTTTAATCATTATCTACCTATCTGGTTTGGTTAAGTCTGAGTTGATTTGGTTTGGTTTTGAGTTGTGCTGGGTGGGGTTAGGTCGGGTTGGGTTGGTCTAAGTTTGGTTTAGGTTGGGTCGGATAGGGTTCCGTGGGGTCGTGTTGGATCGGGTCAAATACAGAATACGAAACCGAGTGATTTTTTTGCAATTGTTTAGTTCCAACTGGAATACGTCAAAATTTGTGATTCATAATTAATAGTCCCAATTAAACGATAGCATTCTAACCATCCCTTAATTTTAATCATTATCTACCTATCTGGTTTGGTTAAGTCTGAGTTGATTTGGTTTGGTTTTGAGTTGTGCTGGGTGGGGTTAGGTCGGGTTGGGTTGGTCTAAGTTTGGTTTAGGTTGGGTCGGATAGGGTTCCGTGGGGTCGTGTTGGATCGGGTCAAATACAGAATACGAAACCGAGTGATTTTTTTGCAATTGTTTAGTTCCAACTGGAATACGTCAAAATTTGTGATTCATAATTAATAGTCCCAATTAAACGATAGCATTCTAACCATCCCTTAATTTTAATCATTATCTACCTATCTGGTTTGGTTAAGTCTGAGTTGATTTGGTTTGGTTTTGAGTTGTGCTGGGTGGGGTTAGGTCGGGTTGGGTTGGTCTAAGTTTGGTTTAGGTTGGGTCGGATAGGGTTCCGTGGGGTCGTGTTGGATCGGGTCAAATACAGAATACGAAACCGAGTGATTTTTTTGCAATTGTTTAGTTCCAACTGGAATACGTCAAAATTTGTGATTCATAATTAATAGTCCCAATTAAACGATAGCATTCTAACCATCCCTTAATTTTAATCATTATCTACCTATCTGGTTTGGTTAAGTCTGAGTTGATTTGGTTTGGTTTTGAGTTGTGCTGGGTGGGGTTAGGTCGGGTTGGGTTGGTCTAAGTTTGGTTTAGGTTGGGTCGGATAGGGTTCCGTGGGGTCGTGTTGGATCGGGTCAAATACAGAATACGAAACCGAGTGATTTTTTTGCAATTGTTTAGTTCCAACTGGAATACGTCAAAATTTGTGATTCATAATTAATAGTCCCAATTAAACGATAGCATTCTAACCATCCCTTAATTTTAATCATTATCTACCTATCTGGTTTGGTTAAGTCTGAGTTGATTTGGTTTGGTTTTGAGTTGTGCTGGGTGGGGTTAGGTCGGGTTGGGTTGGTCTAAGTTTGGTTTAGGTTGGGTCGGATAGGGTTTCGTGGGGTCGTGTTGGATCGGGTCAAATACAGAATACGAAACCGAGTGATTTTTTTGCAATTGTTTAGTTCCAACTGGAATACGTCAAAATTTGTGATTCATAATTAATAGTCCCAATTAAACGATAGCATTCTAACCATCCCTTAATTTTAATCATTATCTACCTATCTGGTTTGGTTAAGTCTGAGTTGATTTGGTTTGGTTTTGAGTTGTGCTGGGTGGGGTTAGGTCGGGTTGGGTTGGTCTAAGTTTGGTTTAGGTTGGGTCGGATAGGGTTTCGTGGGGTCGTGTTGGATCGGGTCAAATACAGAATACGAAACCGAGTGATTTTTTTGCAATTGTTTAGTTCCAACTGGAATACGTCAAAATTTGTGATTCATAATTAATAGTCCCAATTAAACGATAGCATTCTAACCATCCCTTAATTTTAATCATTATCTACCTATCTGGTTTGGTTAAGTCTGAGTTTATTTGGTTTGGTTTTGAGTTGTGCTGGGTGGGGTTAAGTCGGGTTGGGTTGGTCTAAGTTTGGTTTAGGTTGGGTCGGATAGGGTTCCGTGGGGTCGTGTTGGTTCGGGTCAAATACAGAATATGAAACCGAGTGATTTTTTTGCAATTGTTTAGTTCCAACTGGAACACGTCAAAATTTGTGATTCATAATTAAAACTTCCGATTAAACGATAGCATCCTGATGAATATCGAAAATAAGTCATTGAGTTAGTTTCATCCGTTAATTTTAATCGTTAGCTATCCATAAAGTTGTATTATTAAAAGGTATTATCAACGGAGATGAATATCTACAATTTGATTGCAAGATAAAAAATTAAAGCTGCTCCAAGGCTAAAATACCGAATTAAAATTTATAAATAAATTGTAAAAGTAAAACAGACAAGTACTCATTAGTTAACAGTGGTTTCCTCTGGTAAGTAAACAGTACGCATTTATGAAATAATAAATAATTAGAAAGGCTAAACTGTTAAATAAATTGACGCACTTTTCTGATTGTAATTAATTGTCTGTTTATTCTTATTACGATAAATTTTTCGCATTCATACATTCTAGAAGTTAAATATTAATTAAGTATGCAGATTACTGTTTCTTTTTCTTTTTATTTATGTATTAATTACACATAATTAAATTATAGTGCTAGTTCAATCTCGCAATTACTTTTCTTTAATGTAGTTTCGTTTAAAAACGTAACAAATACCTAACTAACATAACATTGAAGATTCTATTTTATTTTTCCTGTATCTAAATTAAAAAGGCCGTTTTTTCTCAAAATGCCGACCAAAACACTAAGAGTGGACTGCAGC
>NW_020440460.1:0-4988 GCF_000699045.2 Agrilus planipennis | reverse complement strand
TTCTAACTTTTTCTTTTTCATTAAATTATATAGCTTTTTAATGATTTTACTCCATGATTACTATTGCTGTTGATGGTGCAGTTGTTAAGGGTTCAACTTTATCAAGCACCGTTATAAGACCTGATGGAAGCGGCGTCTCTTCATTTGCTGATAGCGGTTCTGTAGGAGTACCAGGTAATTTCCTAATAAGTTTAGCATTTAAAGTTCAAAAATGCATTTAATCATAATTTCTAATTCTTCTTTGCATCATATGATCATATCCCATCCTTAGTCAATTTTCGTATTTCCCTAAAACTAGGAAATCCCATATTTCTAACTTTTTGTGAAGAGTAATCTAATTTAGGTCTACCTCTACTCCTCTCAACTCCTATTCCTACTTTTAATAAAATTACCTTTCATGTCTTAGAAGGTGTTCCATATCCTAAACACTTCTAACTTTTTCTTTTTCATTAAATTATATAGCGTTTTAATGATAAAGTCTATCCAATATAAGAAGAATCAACAAATGAATGTATGTAAGATACTATTAAACAAAAAGAAATAGCAAATTCTGCGTTCCTCTAAATGGTAAATTAACTCCATAAGTAAAGCTTTAAAGTAGATAATTGCATGTTTTTAAATGTTATTGATGATCGTATTTCTATTGTTATAGGTATTGCACTGCACTGATATTAATATAGTGCGTTCAATAATAATATTTCGTTAACATTCATTTTTCATAGTTATTCATGCCTTTCCAAGGGTGTTTAGGCTTCGTTTCTTATTTGTAATCGTTTTCATTTTTCGTCGTTTGCTAATAACTACATTGAGACTACATATATTGCAACTTCTTGCCACATCAGATCCTTCACGTTTCTTTGTGTTGTATTATATAAATACGTTTCTCTCGTCCACCTTGCGTCACTTTTAAAGACAAATTAATGCGTTTAAAGGAACTTGACCGTGAATTCAAAAACAATGTCAGACCGGTTCAATCATCGGACAGTTGAAAACAAAAGTGACTTGCATCATGTCAGTGCACGAACTCAACATAATATTTATTAAAGTTATATGGGCAAATACACAGCGGCAAACACAGCGCAACCCATTATTACGACTTAATTTATTACAAAAATGTTTATTCGATACACATGAGATTTCTGTAATCCTGAAACAATTCTCAATTTACTATCGAAAGTAAATGTTTACTATCGCCTCCCAAGTAGCTATCTACACCTACCAAATAATGGCAATAGAGAATATTCTGTTTATTTGGTGTTTTGTCAAATACATGTAGATCGCATTGGAATAATAATAACTTTTGATTTCTATTCATGCAGTTGATCCTCTTCATCTTTATAATATAAAATTAAAAAGAACCTTGCTAAAAATTTGCATTCATTAACTACTCTATTATTTTTATTGTCATGTAGCTTCTCTATCATCGCACATAATTCCTGCTACTGCAGTTGCCCCACTTCCTCTTGCGTATGCAGCCCCAGCTGTATACGCTCATGCACCAGTTGTACCTGCCCCTGCTCCAGCACCCGTTGGAACGATTATTGAAGGACCATCTGGAAGGATAGCTGTCAGATCTAGCTGGTAAATGGGGCTCATTGAACTACCTCCATTGACTGTGTAGCTCATTTTTTTTTATTAATAAAAGTTTTCGTNTTACCTACCAAAGAATGACAATCAAGAGCATGATCTCACTCGGGGTACTTTAACGTTAGGACACAGATGAATTTCGTCATTTTACGCAATTGCAGCAGGGTATATATCAACTTTCTTTGAAGGTTACTTGCTGGTTTCGTGAATATAAATTGGACCCGCTTAAAGTTGTCATCATTGTAGTGTTCAGTGGCTGAACAGACATTAAGACAAAAATTGATTCAAAATGAAAATGCTGGTAATTATGATTAATATTATTATTTTTATTTTTTCATCTGATGATAATAAATAATCTAATAGTTTATTAAACAAATATAAATAACGTTTCTTATATTCACTTATAGATAGTTGCTTTCTTCTGCTCCATGGTGTCTATTGCTGTTGATGGTGCACTTGTGAAGGGTGCAACTTTGTCAAGCACCGTTATAAGACCGGATGGAAGCGGCGTCTCTTCATCTGCTGATAGCGGTTCTGTAGGAGGTCCAGGTAATTTCCTAATAAGTTTAGCATTGAAAGTTCAAAAATGCATTCAATTATGATTTCTAATTCTTCTTTGCATCATATGATCATATCCAATCCTTAGTCAATTTTCATATTTCCTTAAAACTAGGAAATCCCGTATTTCTAACTTTTTGTGAAGAGTAATCTAATTTAAGTCTACCTCTACTCCTCTCAACTCCTATTCCTACTTTTAATAAAATTATCTTCCATGTCTTAGAAGGTGCTCTGTAATCCTATTTCTCATTTTCCTTGCTGACTTTTTCTAATATCTCCCCGTTCTCTTATCCGTGGCATTTTCATTATCCGCTTCACTTCATATCCTAAACACTTCTAACTTTTTCTTTTTCATTAAATTATATAGCTTTTTAATGATTTTACTCCATGATTACTATTGCTGTTGATGGTGCAGTTGTTAAGGGTTCAACTTTATCAAGCACCGTTATAAGACCTGATGGAAGCGGCGTCTCTTCATTTGCTGATAGCGGTTCTGTAGGAGTACCAGGTAATTTCCTAATAAGTTTAGCATTTAAAGTTCAAAAATGCATTTAATCATAATTTCTAATTCTTCTTTGCATCATATGATCATATCCCATCCTTAGTCAATTTTCGTATTTCCCTAAAACTAGGAAATCCCATATTTCTAACTTTTTGTGAAGAGTAATCTAATTTAGGTCTACCTCTACTCCTCTCAACTCCTATTCCTACTTTTAATAAAATTACCTTTCATGTCTTAGAAGGTGTTCCATATCCTAAACACTTCTAACTTTTTCTTTTTCATTAAATTATATAGCGTTTTAATGATAAAGTCTATCCAATATAAGAAGAATCAACAAATGAATGTATGTAAGATACTATTAAACAAAAAGAAATAGCAAATTCTGCGTTCCTCTAAATGGTAAATTAACTCCATAAGTAAAGCTTTAAAGTAGATAATTGCATGTTTTTAAATGTTATTGATGATCGTATTTCTATTGTTATAGGTATTGCACTGCACTGATATTAATATAGTGCGTTCAATAATAATATTTCGTTAACATTCATTTTTCATAGTTATTCATGCCTTTCCAAGGGTGTTTAGGCTTCGTTTCTTATTTGTAATCGTTTTCATTTTTCGTCGTTTGCTAATAACTACATTGAGACTACATATATTGCAACTTCTTGCCACATCAGATCCTTCACGTTTCTTTGTGTTGTATTATATAAATACGTTTCTCTCGTCCACCTTGCGTCACTTTTAAAGACAAATTAATGCGTTTAAAGGAACTTGACCGTGAATTCAAAAACAATGTCAGACCGGTTCAATCATCGGACAGTTGAAAACAAAAGTGACTTGCATCATGTCAGTGCACGAACTCAACATAATATTTATTAAAGTTATATGGGCAAATACACAGCGGCAAACACAGCGCAACCCATTATTACGACTTAATTTATTACAAAAATGTTTATTCGATACACATGAGATTTCTGTAATCCTGAAACAATTCTCAATTTACTATCGAAAGTAAATGTTTACTATCGCCTCCCAAGTAGCTATCTACACCTACCAAATAATGGCAATAGAGAATATTCTGTTTATTTGGTGTTTTGTCAAATACATGTAGATCGCATTGGAATAATAATAACTTTTGATTTCTATTCATGCAGTTGATCCTCTTCATCTTTATAATATAAAATTAAAAAGAACCTTGCTAAAAATTTGCATTCATTAACTACTCTATTATTTTTATTGTCATGTAGCTTCTCTATCATCGCACATAATTCCTGCTACTGCAGTTGCCCCACTTCCTCTTGCGTATGCAGCCCCAGCTGTATACGCTCATGCACCAGTTGTACCTGCCCCTGCTCCAGCACCCGTTGGAACGATTATTGAAGGACCATCTGGAAGGATAGCTGTCAGATCTAGCTGGTAAATGGGGCTCATTGAACTACCTCCATTGACTGTGTAGCTCATTTTTTTTTATNGTTTCCTACATATAAAATATTTAGGTAAGGTCTGTAATCCCGTGACGTGATGTTCCTCAGTCCCGCAGGATAATTAACTATTTTCACCCTCGTGAGACCCAGTACATTGAAATTTAGAGAAACTAAGATTTTTTTAGTTTAGTGCAACTAAATCACGTCTCAAAATCTATTGAAGATTTGTTCTAGACAATCTTGTCCGGCTTTATCATTTTTCTAAAGGTATTTAAAAATCCTACGCGGATATCAATCCCTACGCAAGAACTGGTACAGTCTAACACACTGATTCATTTAAGAACGTATTTATTTAATCAAAAGCAAAAAATGTATGTTAATTAAACAAAATATAGTATTCATCCCAGCGAACAATAAATAAATGTGGTAGGGAGAGATAAGCACCTAAGCACGTACCAGTTGGTAGGGATACAAGGTGTGGTAATTAAGATCCAGGAATTTCAAAATAAAACAAAAGTGAAATAAGGGCCCGGGAATTCTAGGAGTCAAAGGCCTTTAAAGAATAAAAAAAAGCTCAACACTGATTTTTTGTTTATGTATTAGCTAAACACAACGATATTTTGTTGATATCATTTATTCGTATCGAAAACTTTACTTCTGTCTATAATTACTTAATTTTTTTTTCGTTTCAGAGAAAGATAATTTAGAAAATATTGAAGTTGATGATACAATCAAAAGTTTATCGTTAAAAAGTAACGTTTTTAAAAATTTACTTGTATATTAAGATAAAAAATAAAAACGTCCAAATATTTATATATTATATCGTATATCTTTAGATTATTGCATTGACAGTAGTCGGAAATTCTTACAACAGACACTGACAAATTGCAGAGCGTCTTGCATTTTTATTTATATGTAAT
>NW_020440459.1:2387-5006 GCF_000699045.2 Agrilus planipennis | reverse complement strand
TTTCCTTGGATCACTTAGGCAAAGACTGGGACAGTAATATTCCACAAATTATTTTTGATCCTCTTCTGTCTTCATTTCGTCCATCTCATCTTTCTCACTCGAACCACCACCCACCCATTCCCACGATTCCTGAAAGGAGGCTGAAGAGAGGGTCTTGAGCCCTACCTTCCGGCGTAGTTCGGAAGGACTGCCGCCCACCAGCATTAGTAGCTGATGAGGATAAAACACCCAAAAGGTTTTTTTTCTTATTATAACGGGTGAGTAAGCTACCGGATTGTAAGCTACACGGCACGGTAAGTTAGTTATAACCATAGACATAGAGAATGGACTGAGCAATACCCTCATGAAATTGACCACTCTCTAAAAGAATACAAAACAACCTATCCCTTTCCCTCTTTCTTTGCCTCATTCATTCCACTCCTGCAAGACTGTGACGCAGACCAATCAAAATTCTGGAAAAAGGCAACTACGAACCGCACGATTGCTTTGTCTTTCGCACACGTTTTTGTCTGTATTTACCTTACAGCTAGATAGAGAGTGAGCAGTCCAGTCTATGTCTATGGTTATAATTTTACTTTTAAAACTGATCGTAACTTGTATCTAACATCGTAATTTGTGTATTTTAAGTGAATTCAGTGTCAACCTGAGTCACCGTTTTTGGATTGATTCATACAGACTATGCCGACAAGGTTAACTCAACAATTTTGTAGCATTTCTTTTTTTCCCTTGGGTCAGAAGTGTCCATTTCAAGCAGGTAATTGCAAACATTCCTAATTATCCCAAAGGAGGCTATACGTCGGTTGGGCTGTAAGGAGCAAGTGGACGAATGGCAAAATTCTGAGTAATTTATTAAACCTAGCTAATGACTCCTCAGTGCCTATTTTCAGAAATGCTCGGACACCACAATTTGCCAGTGCCATCAACGTTCCACAGCCTTTACTTTCTAGATAGTGTGCCGCTTGACGAGTCCGATGGTGATAATGACGTTGATGATGATGAGATGAAGAGCCGAAATGACGGTTTAACTACCCTGCAAACACATAAAGTGCAACCGCAAAATGATCGCGTCACAACTAGGCGTTTTCTCACAGATTGCTTCATATTTAAATCTATTATTTTAGTTGTGGAATATTTGTTCCTGCTAACTTTATTCACTTAATAGACATTTAAAAACATGCTTCCATTCTACCTATCTATCTAATTTTTCAAAAATTTCAAATATATTTTCGATTTGCATAACACTGCTACCGGAAGTTATGAAACATTAGATCCTGTTTCTATTGAATTTAGGTACTACTGCATCCCCCAACATCATAGGTAACTCTGATTGTAGAAATAGTATGATCAAGCAAACTGACAACATCTATTCGATAGTAATTATTATTATTCGTTTTGACAGCATGCAGTGCAACCTTAACATAGTTATAATTTTAACCAGCAGGTGCCGTGACCAAAATGGCTAATTCCAAATAAGTAAACTGCAAACTCTTGGTTCAAAACAAATTCATTATATTTATTTAAGTATACATTTATTTTAGTTCGAAATAAATTTCTGTACTAATAATAAATAGACAATGATCCTGGAATTTTCTGAGTGGATGACCTGACAGTAGAACAAATACATGAAGAAGGATTTAAAAATAGAATTCTGTTCGTACGAAAGAAGTTTTTGTGATTTAACAAAAAACTTTCCATTTGCTTTCGAAGAAGAAAGATTTATCGGTATAAGAAAAGTTTTAAGAGAGCTGCGTATATGGGATTGTAAGAAGTGGTGGGTGTTGTTTGTAGAAGGTAACGATGTCATCTGCCCAAAAACATAAAGAAGGTTTAATGTTAATTAATGATTGAGACAAAACGAAACACTTGAAAAGAATTGAAAGAAAACACCATCAGATGAGCGCCGTTAGAATCAGGTTCAAGAAAACTTTACAACTGCCCAGATTTTGATTTTTTAATGAAAAACCTGGTAAGTAGTCAAAATAATATCCGTGAGACATCTTCTCGCTTTCTAAAGATTGACGTTTTAGCTGCGGCTTTACTGATTCCAACGCATCAGTTCATTCAATCCCTCCTAAATTGGTTTTTTCGGGAAGATTCATTTCGTAAGTAGTCGTAGAGTGTTAGCAAACATACAGACAGACAAACGTTTTAGGGCGGTATTCGTTTTATAATATACAATTATATTTAACTGTTTACAGTTTTATAGACACTATTTTTCACATTTGAAACTTGTTAAACTGAGCTTCCACAACCGTTGTACAGAGTACTGCTGCTTTTCAGGATTAGGCCCTGTTGTTACTGCGGCGGCGGGAATGGTGACCGTAACGGCGCGGTTGAAAAAGGACAAACGTCACATGGTGGCAAATATGAACAGGGCCTTACCCTGCTTTCACACAGACGGTTTTCTAACGGCAACCGTGCCGTGCCGTGTCGTAATTTCATTTTGCTTTGCGTTCACACTGCACACGGTTTTTCACGGTTTAGTTTTGTTTTGATACATGACCAAAATGGACGAAAGAAAAAAACGCATGTTGTTACTAATGATATGGCATAATCGCAGAAAAACACAAAAAACAAGAAGATTTTGGATTCATCCACTACTTGAAAACAGACAATTGA
>NW_020440459.1:0-628 GCF_000699045.2 Agrilus planipennis | reverse complement strand
TAACAAAAAGATTCATATCGAATGCATTTAATAATTACACATACAATTCTGCAGCAGCATCCATGTTCTACAGTTTGGGCCACAAAACGTGTATGAAGATTTTAAAGAATCACAAATAGTTGTACATATTACTTGAATTGAAATAAATATTAGATAAAATATTAAAACCGGTACGAATTAGGGCTTCTTTTCCCTACGCTAGGTATTTTGTCATATTATACCGAGCGGCATGGCCTAGAGGTTTAGGACTTAGCTTAGCATTCGAGAGGACGCCGGTTCGATTCCGGGTCCGTCCGCCTTGCTCCAAGTTTTTCTGTGGTTTCCTTGGATCACTTAGGCAAAGACTGGGACAGTAATATTCCACAAATTATTTTTGATCCTCTTCTGTCTTCATTTCGTCCATCTCATCTTTCTTACTCGAACCACCACCCACCCATTCCCACGATTCCTGAAAGGAGGCTGAAGAGAGGGTCTTGAGCCCTACCTTCCGGCGTAGTTTGGAAGGACTGACGCCCACCAGCATTAGTAGCTGGTGAGGATAAAACACCCAAAAGGTTTTTTTTCTTATTATAACGGGTGAGTAAGCTACCGGATTGTAAGCTACACGGCACGGTAAGTTAGTTATAAC